>NC_092045.1:81694906-81965027 GCF_003086295.3 Arachis hypogaea | reverse complement strand
ATCACTTTTGATCCTCCAAATAGGCATCATGAACAATATATCAAATAGAAACAATAAAACCACTGCAAGCAATTCCTTTCTGTGGTTGTGTAATTCTTCTGCGCGTCATTTAGAACACGATTGGTGTAGTAAATGATGTGCAGAAGCTTGTCATGCCTCTGTCCCAGTACTGCACCAATAGCATGGTCACTGGCATCACACATTAGTTCAAATGGTAATGTCCAATCCGATGCAAAAATGACAGGCGCTGTGACCAGCTTAGCCTTCAGAGTCTCAAAGGCCTACAAACACTATGTGTCAAAGACAAATAGTGTATCAGCCTAGCAGGTTACTCAGAGTTTTGGGATTTTGAAATTTATAAACCTCTGTAGAATCCTGCATTCCTAAAAACTTGATTGCCTTAACATTTGGTTGGTAATTTTTTGTTACTCACTTTAGCTTGATCCACCTCTATGCCTTTGTTCGAATTGTATGCCTAAGGACAATTTCTTCAGTCACCATAAAGTGACATTTTTTCCAATTTAAAATCAGTTAGTCTCTTGGCATCTTTTCAGAACAAGTGCTAGATGATGAAGACAGGAGATGAATGAGTCTCCAAATACTGAGAAGTCATCCATGAAGACTTCCAGAAATTTTTCCACCATATCAGAGAAGATAGAGAGCATGCATCTCTGAAAGGTTGCTCGTGCATTACATAGACCCAAGGGCATCCTTTTGTAGGCAAATACTCCAGATGGACATGTGAATGTTGTTTTCTCTTAATCTTGGGGATCTGCTACAATTTGGTTGTAGCCTGAGTAGCCATCCAGAAAGCATTAATAGTCATGACCTGCTAGTCTTTCTAGCATTTGGTCTATGAATGGTAAAGGAAAATGATCCTTTCTGGTGGCTATATTGAGTTCTGTAGTCAATACACATACGCCACCCTGTAACTGTTCTTGTAGGAACCAGTTCATTTTTTCATTATGAACCACTCTCATGCCTCCCTTTTTGGGTACAACTTGGACAGGGCTCACCCAGGAGCTATCAGAAATGAGATAAATAATCCAGCCTCTAGTAATTTAGTGACCTCTTTATGCACCGCCTCCTTCATGGCTGGATTCAGCCGTCTTTGTGGTTGAACCACTGGTTTGGCATTATCCTCCAGTAGGATCTTGTGCATGCATCTGGTTGGGCTAATGCCATTGAGATCACTAATGGACCACCCAAGAGCTGTCTTTTGTGTCCTTAGCACCTGAATTAGTGCTTTCTCTTCCAGTGGCTCTAAGACAGAGCTTATGATTTCAGAAAAAGTTTCACCTTCTCCCAGAAATGCATATTTTAGGGATGGTGGTAGTGGTTTGAGCTCGGGTTTAGGAGGTTTCTCCTCTTCCTGAGGAATTTTTAGAGGTTCTTTTATTTCCTCTGGTTCTTCCAGATCAGGCTGAACATCTTTAAAGATATCCTCTAGCTCTGATTCGAGACTCTCAGCCATACTAATCTCCTATACCAGGGAGTCAATAATATCAATACACATGCAGTCTTTTGATGTGTCTGGGTGCTTCATTGCTTCAATAACATTCAGCCTAAACTCATCCTCATTGACTCTCAGGGTTACTTCCCTTTTTGGACATCAATGAGGGTTCGTCCAATTGCTAGGAAAGGTCTTCCTAGAATGAGAGTTACACTCTTGTACTCCTCCATTTCCAACACTACAAAGTCAGTGGGAAAGGCGAACGGCCCAACTGTAACAATTATCTCTTCAATCACGCCTGATGGGTATTTAATGGAGCCATCAGCAAGTTGAAGACATATCCTGATTGGTTTGACCTCTTCAGTCAAGCCAAGCTTTCTGATAGTGGATGCAGGGATTAGGTTGATACTTGCCCCAAGATCACATAGAGCTATCTTGGTACAGGTATCCTCTAATGTGCATGGTATCATAAAGCTTCCGGATCCTTAAGCTTCTATGGTGAGCTCTTTAAAATGATTGCACTGCATTCTTCAGTGAGAAAAACTTTTTCAGTTTCTCTCCAATCCTTCTTATGACTTAAGATCTCTTTCATGAACTTAACATAAGAGGGTATTTGCTCAAGTTCCTCTGCAAACGGAATCTTGATTTCAAGAGTCCTGAGATAGTCTGCAAAGCAGGCAAATTGTTTATCCTGTTCTGCTTGGCAGAGTTTCTGAGGATAAGGTATTTTGGCTTTGTATTCTTCAACCTTGGTTGCTGCAAGTTTATTTCCTACAGAGGTAGGTTGAGAAGCTTTCTTGAGGGAGATATTATCAGCACTTGCAAGTGTCTGACCCCTCATAGGCGTTTGAACACCAGAATTGGGGGCTGGATTGGCGTTTAATGCCAGATTCCCTCCCTTTTCTGGCGTTTGAACGCCAGAACCACTACAAGAGACACGCCGAATAGCGGCGGTTTTTTTAAGAATTTGCGGCGGTTTTTAATCGCCGCGAAACAAAATTCCAGTGGTTCCATAAGCGTCGCCTATTAAGGGGTGGAGATTTGATTTTGCGGCAGTTTTGAAAAACCGCTGGCACAACCGCTGCAAATCAGATAATTAATTTTGCGGCGGTTGCAAAACCGCCGCTATTTGGCAGATGGACTTTTAAAAATATTGCAGCGGTTTGTAAACCGCTGCAATGTTGAAAGCAGTTTAAAAAAAATGTATATTGCGGAGGTGATAACCCCCACAATTTGCACAACTACATTAAAAAAAAAATTAGCTTCATGAAGCTACTCAATTATATTAATTCTACATAAAGACAAATACAAAAATAAGAGCAATTTTTACTCATGCTTTAGGTAGACCAATTTTGCCAAAGTCAGTTTCTTACATCATTGCAGTAAACTCACTGTAATCAATGCGTCCATCCTAAAAAATAGTACATAATTTCAAGTTTATTAAGGAGGAAAAAATGCTGTGTACCAATTCTATCTTAAATATTGAGCTGACATAAAATAAGTTCCAAGTCCTTATAACAATAATAATAATATGATGCAATGTCTTACATTATCCTTGTCAACATCGCGTATTATATCATCTATGTTACTATCTAGAATTCCATACTTTTCACAAGCTTGGTCAAAATAAGTGAAGGCAGCATATAGATGATCCTCCTTTTGGATTTTGTTTAGATGAAGCATTGCCGCTATAAATTCACCATAATCTATGGTACCACTATTATCAACGTCTACCTGGATTTTAAAGGAGAAAGCTAAATGGGTCAATCACATGAAACACCAAATATAATAATAACAAGCTGCACACAATAGTGCAAAAATAGTACAATGCCAAGTTTACTACCGATCAAAAGAATGGAAGTATATTCAGTTACAAATAAATCATTAATGCATCGTTGGAACACTGTTTGGGGGACCTAGAATGATCCTCATCCCCCAGTAGTTGATCTCCCCCATTTTACACATGTTTGGTTTCTAACTACTAGAGTCAGTTAATTAATTTTGGGAGAATAAAAAATTTTTCTTTATGTCAAAATCACTTATAGAGGAACTATCAAGAATCCTTTTACACCATAACCAATTCCAACTAAAACAATTGTAGAAAATTACAAAACTAAACAACACACTAATAAGTGCAAGAAACATGCCTACATAGAAATGCCAATTTGGATAGTATGCAAGGCACTTACTGCTTCCATTAACCATAGAAGCTCAGATTCTTTAAGATTAGCACCCACTCTCTCCAAACCCTTTTTCAGTTCCTCAAGGGTGATCTGTCCACTATTATCTGTGTCTATCATCAAGAACATTTCTTTCAGTCCTGCAATTTCATCCTCAGAGAGACTTTCAGCAATTACCTGTCAAGGGACAACATTACAAGTCATACCAAATAACACATACAAATCTAGAACAAGGAACAAAAAGAATCGCAGTTACTAAACTAGGATATCAATTTTCTGAAATTAAACCAATATTACAGCCTAATGCTACAACAGTTTCAATTTAAAATGACTGTGCTTTTCTATCCATTACATGAGTTTGTTTCATTGATGTTATATGAAAATTGTATTGTTGAAAAGAGATGCTATAGTTTCTTGAGCTAAAAAATTAAACGAATAGAACAAAAATCATATAACCAGTGGATCGGGTACGTACTCGAATGGCAATCTTTTTTAACTTGTTCATCGTAGAGAATTGCTTGAGACGAGATAAAACAGTAGAATCCAATGGTTTATCAGGAGCAAGACCTCCTTCCTGAACCCAGGGGTGGCCTGCAAAATATCAAGCCTTAATTAAGAGAAAATATTCCTCAATTTACAAATAGAACAAAAATTATGGTTAGTGTTTCACTACTTGTTTCTAGTGAAAAAAACAAGCAAGAAATAATGCAATGAATAAAACAAGATCAGAACTAAGAAATTTACGGTACAACAGCACCTTCGACTCATTTTTCCAATTAAAAAATGTTATTAATAGTGAAAAGAACTGATGCAGGAAACATTGGCATATTTATAACAAATGTGTCAGATAATTTTCGAAAGTCCATATACAACTGAGTTAGTTTAGATCAATTCATGCTGAATACTATTTTGTTATTGGGAGTTAGTTTGGTATCAAATATTGTTTAGTATTTCTTGAGAGACTTGTTATTTCTATAAAGTTACAGGTTTAAAATCAATTATGGTAGATGAAATTTGAGATCTCTGTGACTGTAAATATGATCAAACAAGAATTGGGTTTTAAAATTTGAGTAATTCATAAACACACGAGACTATAAACCATGCCCATTAAGAGATCATGAAAAGAAAAGGTAAAAGAGAACAACTGAATGTAGAAACACTAGCAGTAATGCTTCAACAACACAACACAATTATACCATGCCGATTTCACAATCAGAATCCTACTTCATATTTTGGAAGAGAAGATAAAAAATTAAACAAATAATAATAATAATAATAATAATAATAATAATAATAATAATAATAATAATAATAATAATAATAATAATAATAATTCAGCTCAAAGTGGTAATAAATAGGTGAATCAAACCAAATCAAGTGATCATATCAAAATGAAGCAAAATGGAAGCATTTAATCAAATATGATGACACATTATGGAACAGACTCTAACCATTTACCATAATTAATTAATTAGTTTCAACTCACACACAAATCATCATCTTCACTTCATCAAGTCTAGGTTCATCTTTACCATTTCATTGCAAAGATCAGCACAATTCTAGTAATCCAAAACCCTAAAACTAAGTTCAACAACAGCTTCTTTACTTATCCTTTTAATACCGAAAAAAACAAAATGTACAAGAAGAGAGAGACGGAGAGTACAGACCAAGGGAACTAAGGAGAGGATCTGCCACCTCCGGTTACTGCAGCCGCCGCTTGTCGTTCACGGAGCCACATCCAATTTCTTCAGCCGGGCACGCGCCCTTTATCCGTTGTCGTGGTCACTCCCTTCCCTGTTTGCTATTTCTCTTCACTAAAAACCTAAAAGTGGTATTTAGGGGCAAGAGAACAAGCATTTGGAGAGGAAGAGAGTGTGTGTGCTGCGGCTTTGGTTGATACTTGATTGTGTTCTGTCAATGAAGCCTTAATTAATTTTTTGGACTAACACGAAGGATGGAGGGGGAGAGAAGGAAAGGGAAAGGGGTTGGGGGTTGTGCTCTGTTATTTTCACCTTTCACTTTTCAGTTTGTGGGTTTTGGAGTTGTCTGATAGAAATGGAAAACGAAAGGAGAAGACTCGGACCCCTTCTACTTTACCTTCGCGCACGGGAGCTACACGACTGAGGGAGAGACTGGTGACCGGGAAGAACCATGAAGCGGACAGAGGAAAGAGCCACGGCGGCAGAGGAGGAGACCAGTGCTTGGCTCACCTTTGCGCTGATGGGGTTCTCGATCCAAAGACTGAAGTGTTATGGTTACTAAATTTTTCTTTGGGTATCTTAGGGAAACAAAACCCCTCTTCCCAGGGTTATTTGATGCGGTGAATGCCCAAAACCGTCTCAGGTCAGAACAATTGAAGCGGGGCTTAATTACGCACCAGGAACCGCATCAATTCAATGAAGCTGCAGCGGTTTGAGACAACAGTCGACAATCTTTGGCTGCTAAGTCCCGCGTCTCTTGTAGTGAACTGAACATGGGTTGGGTGTTTAACACCAATTTTTCTCACTTTTTTGGCGTTTAAATGCCAGAACTGGGCGTCCACTAGGCGTTTAACGCTAGTTTTTCACCTTTTTCTGGTGTTTGAACACCAGAATCTTTCCTCTCTGGGCTCTTACTGTCCTCAGAGGGATTTTGGGAAGCAGTCTGCTCATCCTCTATTATTTGTTCTTTTCTTGGCTTCTGCTGCCTTGAGTTGAGGTATTCAATATTTTCCACTCCTTAATTAAACTGTTTGACACTCTTCTGTTATTTGTTTTGATAACTGCTATCTTGTCTGGTCAAGTTGTGCTTTCATGTTCCTATTAGCATCCTTAGTGTCTTGTAACATCTCTTTAAATTCTGCCAACTATTTTGTCAGATAACATAAATGCTGATTGATTTCAGCAACTTGTTCTAGAGGAATAAGTTCAATGGATACTGCCTTAGCCTCTTCTTTTATAGAGGACTCACTACTTATGTACAGATGCTGATTTCTAGCAACTATATCAATGAGCTCTTGAGCCTCTTCAATTGTTTTTCTCATGTGTATAGATCCACCATCTGAGTGGTCTAGAGATATCTGAGCTCCTGTTGTAAACCCGTAGTAGATGATGTCTAACTGCACACATTCTGAAAACATTTCAGAGGGGCATTGATGACAAGTCATCATATACCCATTTTCAATCTAATTTCACTTGTTACACTAGTCTTTATGCACTTTCTTGCATCCTAAGTAAGTAATTTGGAATGAAAATGCACGACTTCTTTAAATCAAATAACCACCATTCAATTGATGCTAAATCATAAGGTTTGAGCTAAAATTAATTGATTTTTAATGATTTATAAACCTTATGAGTTTGGAGATACTTTGATTGGTTGCTTTGATTTCTTGTAGGTGAAGAAAGAAGAAAAGAAGAAAAACGTGGCTTAAGAAGTGTGGCCAAGGAAAGAAAATGGTGTGGTGAAAGAAGGAGAAGTGTGGCACAACATTGAAGGAGGGAGCAACACTGCTCTCCATAAGAGCACACTGCTCTCCAAGAGGGCAGCATAGTGAACCAAGCTTCCAAAGAAATTCTGCCATGCCCTCCTCAAGAGCAATATCGGGCTCCATGCAAGAAAAATTCAAAGGAAATTACTCTCCTAGTGCTACCCATGGGTTTCGAACCCAAGACAAGAAGGGAAGGAAGTAGCGCTCAGATACAAGGAAAATAAGCCAAAATTGGCTTGTTTTCAACCTTCAAGGATCGAACACAGCACCTTGGGGAAGCAAGGAACTAGGCGCTACTTTGGTGCCAAGAAAGCCAAGGAAAAAGGGGCAGCGTATGCCCCCACCAAGTTTCGAACCAAGGACCCTTGGTTGCCTTGCTCCGCTGCCCACAAGAAGAGCAGAGCAGCATTCCTTAGTATGGCACGGCAGCACATTGACGCATGGCTAGGAGCTTGGGCGCGCACACAAATTGGCACGGCCAGCAGCAAGCACACACGCACACTGCCCTGCTCTCCGCAAGGGTAGGGCAGCATCCTGATACTACACACGCAGCACAAGCATGCACGAGGCCTCATGCTAGATTTCCCTGCTCTGCTCTCCACAAGAGCAGAGCAGCCTCCTGGAGCCAAATTCTTCATGGGCTGAAAATTGGATTAAAAATCCAATTTAATTCATTTCTTCACCAAATCAAAAGCCTATTCAAATTCCAAAATCCAAGAATAGAAAGTGTATAAATAGGAGATAGTTTGATGTAATTAGGACCTTTCTTTGGATTTTGGAATTTTTACATCTTTAGACTTCATTTTCTTTGAGAGTTTTTAACTGAAATCTTAGAGAATTGGGAAGGAGAATTGATCTTTCTTCTTCCTTGTTCTTGCTTGAGCACTTTTTACTTTTCTTGATTGAGTTTTGAGTGTGAAGAATTGAGGAACTTCTGTCTCAATCTCCATTTAAGATCTCTTTGATTTTCCTACTGTATAATTGAGTTGAATTCAATTTCCTTTACTACTTCATTCTTCAATTACTCTTTAATTGCTTTGTGAACTTGGATCTGGGAAGGCAATTGAGATCTAGACTTTACTATCTAGTCTCTAGAGTCCTGAGGTCCAATTTTCCTTTTAGTGCTTCTGTTGAACCACTGCTGCAATCAAATTTCCATTTCTATTTGAGATCTAAACAATTTCAATTCATCTCTTGCTTTGATAATTGCTGCAAGTTAATTTTTCTTGCTTAAATTCTGAATTCCCAGTCCTCAAATCCCTTTTTCCATTCAAGCAATTTATATTTCGTGCACTTTAAATTACTGCAATTTACCTTTCTTGCACTTTAAGTTTCAGTCATTTAATTTCTTGTTCTTTAAGATTCAGCACTTTTACTTTCAGTTCTCTTTGATTTCTGCAATTCATCCCTCTCCCTTTACATTTTCTGCTATTTACTTACTGTTGGATACAAAATCACTCAACCAATACTTGATTTGCTTGACTAAATCAACCACTGAACCAAAATTTCTCAATCCTTCAATCCCTGTGGGATCGACCTCACTCCCGTGAGTTTTATTACTTGATGCGACCCGGTACACTTGCCGGTGAATTTTGTGTTGGATCATTTTCTACACATCAAGTTTTTGGCGCCGTTGCCGGGGATTGAAATAGATTGATAATGATTAAGTGAAGTGGTGGTCTAGGTCAAGCACTTTTTCTTTATTTTTAACTAACACACTAACTGTTCGAGACTTTGCCTCTACTAACTCTAACTCCACTCAAGTTACAGAGTGCTCTGTTTTAGTTTCTGGCTCTGTTTGTGTTTCTGCTTTTGTGACAGGAGGAAAGAGCAATGAATCCACACCTTTTGATCCTGAAACACTTTGGAAGTTGAGCAAGAATAAGGAATGTCAAGCTAGTGACATTAAAAGAGCGCTTGTTGGGAGGCAACCCAACCTGATGTAGTTTCTTTTCATAGCTATTTCAATAAAAAGGTTGAATAATTGGTCTGTATTGCAAGGAGCTAAGTTTGGTGTTGCACACCAAAACAATTTAAGGGAGAATGAAGGATTCTAAGTTTGGTGTTCCACCAAAATCTCATTTAAAAGAACATTCTCACTTCGTGCACAATGCTAGCTCCAAGCAATCAGACAAATTATTCAACTATTTAACTGCTTTTTAGCTTTAATTCCATAACCTTTAGCAAGGACACAAGGTTTCACATATGGTTAATTTGTTGCATCAGAGGCTGTGGCAAACAATTAAGTTTGGTGTTCCCACACCAAAATAAATCCAAAAGACACACTCACTTTATGCATACTAACCATTCATCTAAGGGCTTGAGAAGCAAGCAACTTTTGAGAATTATGCAGGAAATTAGTCAACCATTGAAGATATTGTGCATCTTAACTCAAAAGGGATACAACAAGAGGAAGAATAAAAAGCTGCAACCCAAAAGGTTGTATCTACACTTAATCCTTGTTGTTGTGAAATGTTTTAATTCAGGAATTCTTGTATGTCTTGCTAAAGTGTTTATTTAGTTGCAAGTGAAGTTGTTTGATTAAGTATGTTGATCTGCATAATGCTTGTCATTCATCACTTAGCTTTAAATTTTGTTTTGTTTCCCATATGCTTAAATAAAAGAGAAATGGTTGAATTAGAAAGTAAATATCCAATGTTGCATAAGTTAG
This sequence comes from Arachis hypogaea, assembly GCF_003086295.3. Taxonomy (NCBI): domain Eukaryota; kingdom Viridiplantae; phylum Streptophyta; class Magnoliopsida; order Fabales; family Fabaceae; genus Arachis; species Arachis hypogaea. The sequence continues at coordinate 81,955,257 of NC_092045.1, read as the reverse complement.
AATGGAAGTTAATGGTGGTATATGTGTCTGATTAAATGCATAACTCATGAAATAATTGTTGCAAGATGTCATTTTCATTGAAGTGTGAGCTAGCTTGCTGTCATAAAGGTTCCTATCAGTAAAGAAAAAAAAATCCATTGAGAACAAAATAAAACAGAAAGAAAAGAAAGTGGAAAAAGCCAATGTGGCAAAAAAACAAAGAATAAAGGCTGGACACCAATAGCTTGGACCCTAGGACACATGCCTGTGGTGTTCTTGTACTAGGATATGCTTGGACAAGTAAATTCTGAGGGGTATTTCAAAACCCGGTCACTTAGATCAACTGATTTGGGATGGCCAATTGAAAGTCCATAATAAAGAATAACCTAGATACAAAATATTTAGTTATCCAAAGAGATACTGGGCATCAATGATCCTAGGAGGAAATAGTGAGCCATGTGTCTATGGTGGAAAGATGTTGAGTAAAAATAAAGCCAAAGGCTACTACAACATTTGACACCAAGCCTTCAAAGAAGAATAAGCTTGTTAAGTAAAAAAGGAAAAGAAAAGTTAGCAAGGGAGCAAGTAAAAAGTAGACCTTATAACAGCAAGCTTAGTAAGCCTTTGAGGAAAAGTGTATATTATGTAACAGCAAACAATAACTGAGTTATCATTTCCTGCATAAAAACTCCATTAATCAAGTTTTGCTATATGCCTAATAAGGATATGTTTGCTCTTCTTGTTCATTTCATTTTCTCTTAGTGATGATGCTTGCTTGGGGACAAGCAAGATTTAAGTTTGGTGTTGTGATGAGAAGTCATCATATACCCATTTTTCAAGCTAATTTCACTTGTTTCACTAGTCTTTATGCACTTTCTTGCATCCTAAGTAAGTAATTTGGAATGAAAATGCATGACTTCTTTAAATCAAACAACCACCATTCAATTGATGCTAAATCATGAGGTTTGAGCTAAAATTAATTGATTTTTAATGATTTATAAGCCTTATGAGTTTGGAGATACTTTGATTGGTTGCTTTGATTTCTTGTAGGTGAAGAAAAAAAGAAAAGAAGAAAAACGTGGCTTAAGAAGTGTGGCCAAGGAAAGAAAATGGTGTGGTGAAAGAAGGAGAAATGTGGCGCAACATTGAAGGAGGAAGCAACACTGCTCTCCACAAGAGCACACTGCCCTCCAAGAGGGCAGCATAGTGAACCAAGCTTCCAAAGAAATTCTGCCCTGCCCTCCTCAAGAGCAATATCGGGCTCCATGCAAGAAAAATTCAAAGGAAATTGCTCTCCTAGTGCTACCCATGGGTTTCGAACCCAAGACAAGAAGGGAAGGAAGTAGTGCTCAAATACAAGTTTTCAACCTTCAAGGATCAAACACTGCCCCTTGGGGAAGCAAGGAACTAGGCGCTACTTTCGTGCCAAGAAAGCCAAGGAAAAAGGGGCAGCGTATGCCCCACCAAGTTTCGAACCAAGGACCCTTGGTTGCCTTGCTGCGCTGCCCACAAGAAGAGCAGAGCAGCGTTCCTTAGTATGGCACGGGCAGCACATTGACGCACGGCTAGGAGCTTGGGCACGCACACAAATTGGCACGGCCAGCAGCAAGCACGCACGCACACTGCCCTGCTCTCTGCAAGGGCAGGGCAGCATCCTGATGCTACACACGCAGCACAAGCATGCACGAGGCCTCATGCTAGATTTCCCTGCTCTACTCTCCACAAGAGCAGAGCAGCCTCCTGGAGCCAAATTCTTCATGGGCTGAAAATTGGATTTAAAATCCAATTTAATTCATATCTTCACCAAATCAAAAGCCCATTCAAATTCCAAAATCCAAGAATAGAAAGTGTATAAATAGGAGATAGTTTGATGTAATTAGGACCTTTCCTTTGATTTTGGAATTTTTACATCTTTAGACTTCATTTTCTTTGAGAGCTTTGAACTGAAATCTTAGAGAATTGGGAAGGAGAATTGATCTCTCTTCTTCCTTGTTCTTGCTTGAGCACTTTTTACTTTTCTTGATTGAGTCTTGAGTGTGAAGAATTGAGGAACTTCTGTCTCAATCTCCATTTAAGATCTCTTTGATTTTCCTACTGCATAATTGAGTTGAATTCAATTTCCTTTACTGCTTCATTCTTCAATTTCTCTTTAATTGCTTTGTGAACTTGGATCTGGGAAGGCAATTGAGATATAGACTTTGCTATCTAGTCTCTGGAGTCCTGAGATCCAATTTTCCTTTTAGTGCTTCTGTTGAACCGCTGCTGCAATCAAATTTCCATTTTTATTTGAGATCTAGACAATTTCAATTCATCTCTTGCTTTGATAATTGCTGCAAGTTAATTTTCCTTGCTTAAATTCCGAATTCCCAGTCCTCAAACCCCTTTTTCCATTCAACCATTTTATATTTCGTGCACTTTAAGTTACTGCAATTTACATTTCTTGCACTTTAAGTTTCAGTCATTTAATTTTTTGTTCTTTAAGATTCAGCACTTTTACTTTTAGTTCTCTTTGATTTATGCAATTCATCCCTCTCCCTTTACATTTTCTACTATTTACTTACTGTTGGATACAAAATCACTCAACCAATACTTGATTCACTTGACTAAATCAACCACTGAACCAAAATTGCTCAATCCTTCAATCCCTGTGGGATCGACCTCACTCCCGTGAGTTTTATTACTTGATGCGACCCGGTACACTTGCCAGTGAGTTTTGTGTTGGATTGTTTTCCACACATCAGGCATTTCCTTAGCATCTCTCGGTACCTCTCCCAAGCGTTGTAAAGGGATTCATTATCCTCTTGTTTAAAGTCTTGGATGTTCAGTCTTAGCTGTGTCATCCTATTAGGAGGAAAATATTGATTCAGGAATTTGTCTCACAACTGTTTCCATGTTCTTATGCTAGCTTTAGGTTGGTTATTTAACCACCTCTTAGCTTGGTATTTTATAGCAAATGGAAATAATAATAATCTGTAGACATCCTGATCTACTTCCTTATCATGTACTATGTCAGCAATTTGTAAGAACTGTGCCAGAAACTCAGTAGGTTCTTCCTGTAGAAGACCAGAATACTGGCAATTTTGCTGCACCATGATAATGAGCTGAGGATTCAACTCAAAACTACTGACTCCGATGGAGGGTATACAGATACTACTCCCATATGAAGCAGTAGTGGGGTTAGCGTATGACCCCAGAGTCCTTCTGGACTGTTCATTTCTACTTAGGGAGATGATGTGGATTTGTTTTATTTATTTTATTATATTTATTTATAAAAAAATTTCAAAAAATAAAATAAAAAAAATAAAAAAACTAAAATAAATAAAAAAGATTTGAAAATATTTATTGAGGATTTTCAAAAAAGTGAGGAGAGAGAAAGTGGTTAGGATGTTTTTGAAAAAGATATGATTTTAAAAATCTTAAAAGGATATGATTTGAAAATTTTTGACCAAGTCAACCCAAGGGATTCGAAAATTATGAGAAATTAAAGGGAAAGATTTTTTTTATTTTTTAATTTTATTATGAAAGAGAAAAACACACAAAAGACACAAGACTTAAAATTTTTAGATCCAATGCTCCTTGTTTTCGAAAATTTTGGAGGGAAAACACCAAGACACACCAAACTTAAAGATTTTCAGATCAAGACACAAAGAAGACTCAAGAACACTTTGAAGACTCACAAGAACAACAAGAACAAAAAGAAAGAACACCAAACTTAAGATTTTTAAAAAACCAGAATAAAATTTTTGAAAACTAAAGAAAAATTAACAGGAGAACACCAAACATAAAATTTGGCACAAGATTTAATCAAAGAAAAATTATTTTTTAAAAAAAGGTTTTAAAAGGAAGATACCTAATTACCAAGAACATAAGCACAACACTCTAGCCAACTGAGCTATAAATTTAACATGTTTTAAAAAAGGTATTTAATATATATAATTTTTTTGAAAACTGATAATTTGAAAATGCACAAGAAAAACAAGAAAAGACACAAAAACAAGAAAAAATAAAGATTAAACAAGAAAATTAGCAAGAACGACTTGAACATCAAGCAAGAACAATGAACACAACTCGAAAATTTAAAGGAAAATAAAAACATGCAATTGACACCAAACTTAAAATATGAAACTAAACTCAAACTGATGAAGAAAAATAATATTTTTGAAAGATTTTTAAAATGAATAATAAAAGATGCAATCCTAGTGACTCTAAACCAAAAAGATAAATTTTTCCTAATCTACGTAACAAGATAAACCGTCAGTTGTTCAAACTCGAACAATCCCCGGCAACGGTGCCAAAAACTTGGTGCACGAAAATTACACTCACACTTTGTAATTCCGCACAACTAACTAGCAAGTGCACTGGGTCGTCCAAGTAATACCTTACGTGAGTAAGGGTCGATCCCACAGAGATTTTCGGCTTGAAGCAAGCTATGGTTATCTTATTATTCTTAGTCAGGATATCAATAATGGTTCTTACTTTCAATTGCGAAAAGTAAAAGAGCATGAAAAAAAATACTTGTTATGCAGTAATGGAGAATAGGTTGGAGTTTGGAGATGCTCTATCATCTGAATTTCTTCTTTTTTACTGTCTTCTTCTTCATGCACGCAGGTCTCCTCCCATGGCAAGCTGTATGTTGGTGGATCACCGTTGTCAATGGCAACCAGCCGTCCTCTCAGTGAAAAGGGTCCATGTACATGGCTAATCATCTGTTGGTTCTCACTTATGTTGGAATAGGATCCAGTGATCCTTTTGCGTTTGTCACTACGCCCAACATTCGTGAGTTTGAAGCTCGTCATAGACATCCCCTCCCAGATCTTACTCGAAATACCACAGACAAGGTTTAGACTTTTCGAATCTCAGGAGTGCTGCCAATTGGTTCTAGCTTATACCACGAAGACTCTGGACTCACTGATTGAATGCTCTGTTGTCAGGAGAGGCAGTCAAACTCGTGAACCAAAAATCCAAGAGATAAACATTCAATTTAAGGTAGAACGGAAGTGGTTGTCAGGTGATGAGCGGATAATTTATACGCTTTTTGGCATTGTTTTTATATAGTTTTTAGTAAGTTTGAGCTACTTTTAGGGATGTTTTCATTAGTTTTTATGCTAAATTCACATTTCTGGACTTTACTATGAGTTTGTGTATTTTTCTGTGATTTCAGGTAAATTCTGACTGAAATTGAGGGATTTGAGCAAAACTCTGAAGAAGGCTGACAAAAGGACTGCTGATGCTGTTGGAATCTGACCTCCCTGCACTCGAAATGGATTTTCTGGGGCTACCGAACTCCAATTGGCGCGCTCTCAACGGCTTTGGAAAGTAGACATCCAGGGCTTTCCAGCAATATATAATAGTTCATACTTTATTCGAAGATTGACGACGTAACTTGGCGTTGAACGCCAAGTACACGCTGCTGTCTGGAGTTAAACGCCAGAAAAACGTCATGATCCGGAGTTGAACGCCCAAAACACGTCATAACTCGGAGTTCAACTCCAGGAAATGCCTCAGCTCGTGGATTAATCAAGCTCAGCCCAAGCACACACCAAGTGGGTCCCGGAAGTGGATTTATGCATCAATTACTTACTGATGTAAACCCTAGGAGCTAGTTTATTATAAATAGAACATTTAACTATTGTATTAGATGTCTTTGACCACGTCTCATCTTTGGTCTCAGTTTTGTTTTATTCTTCATCTTAGGAGATCATTGATCACGTTTTAGGGGGGCTGGCCATTCGGCCATGCCTGAACCCTTTGCTTATGTATTTTCAACGGTGGAGTTTCTGCACACCATAGATTAAGGGTGTGGAGCTCTGCTGTACCTCAAGTATTAATGAAATTCTATTATCTTTTATTCAAATCTCTCTTATTCTTATTCCAAGATATTCATTCGTACCCAAGAACATGATGAATGTTATGAGTCAGATTTCCCTCATTATCATTCTCACTTATGAACGCGCGTGGTTGACAACCACTTCCGTTCTACATGAAACAGAGCTTGAACGTGTATCTCTTAGATTCCCCAACAGAATCTTCGTGGTATAAGCTAGATAGATGGCGGCATTTATGAGGATCCGGAAAGTCTCACATTGTCTGTGGTATTCCGAGTAGGATCCTGGGAATCCGGAAAGTCTAACCTTGTCTGTGGTATTCCGAGTAGGATTCCGGTAATGAATGACTGTGACGTGCTTCAAACTTGTAACCTGCTGGGCGTTAGTGACAGACGCAAAAGAATCAAGGGATTCTATTCCAGTAGGAGCGGGAACCAACCGGTGATTAGCCGTACTGTGACAGAGTGCGTGAGCATTAGTTTTCACTGCGAGGATGGGATGTAGCCATCAGCCATGGGTGATGCCTCCAGACGATTAGCCGTGCGACTGACAACCGCATAGGATCATTTTCCCGAGAGGATGAAAGTAGCCACAGTTGATGGTGAACCCCTATACAAAGCTTGCCTTGGAAAGGAGTAAGAAGGATTGAGTAGAAGCAGTAGGAGAGCAGGCGTCCTTGGGCTCTACAGCATCTCCATCCGCTTATCTGAAATTCCCACCAATGAATCTGCATAAGTGTTCTATCCCTTTTATCATTCCTTTTTATTATTTATTCCAATAATCACAATTCCCCTTTTTTCTGCCTAACTGAGATTTACAAGGTGACCATAGCTTGCTTCATACCAACAATCTCTGTGGGATCGACCCTTACTCACGTAAGGTTTATTACTTGGACGACCCAGTACACTTGCTGGTTAGTTGAACGGAGTTGTGTCCACTCATGCCAATTTCTAAAATCCAATTACAATGAATATGATCACAATTTCGTCCACCAAGTTTTTGGCGCCGTTGCCGGGGATTGTTCGAGTATGGACAACTGACGGTTCATCTTGTTGCTCAGATTAGGTAATTTTCTTTTCAAAAATCTTTTTCAAAAATTTTTCTTTTATTTTTCGTTTTCCAAAAATGTTTTTCGAAAAAAAAAATTTAATAAAAATACAAAAAAATCATAAAATCATAAAAATCAAAAATATTTTGTGTTTCTTGTTTGAGTCTTGTGTTAATTTTTAAGTTTGGTGTCAATTGCATGCTTTCAAATTTTTTCTTGCATTTTTCGAAAATCTCATGCATTCATAGTGTTCTTCATGATCTTCAAGTTGTTCTTGACAAGACTTCTTGTTTGATCTTGATGATTTCTTGTTTTGTGTTATTGGTTGTTTTTCATGTGCATTTTTGCATTCATATTTTTCATGCATTAAAGATTTCTAAGTTTGGTGTCTTGCATGTTTTCTTTGCATCAAAAATTTTTCAAAATAATGTTCTTGATGTTCATCATGATCTTCAAAGTGTTCTTGGTGTTCATCTTGACATTCATAGCATTCTTGCATGCATTCATTGTTTTGATCTAAAAATTTCATGCATTGATTATTTTTGTTGTTTTTCTCTCTCATAATTCAAAATTCAAAAATCAAAAAAAAATATCTTTTCCTTATTTTCCTCCAAATTTTCGAAATTTTGGGTTGACTTGGTCAAAAATTTTCAAAATTAGTTGTTTCTTACAAGTCAAGTCAAAATTTCAATTTTAAAAATCTGATCTTTTCAAAATCTTTTTCAAAAATCATATCTTTTTCATTTTTTTTTATAAATTTTCGAAAATTTCAAAAATTATTTTTCAAAATATTTTCAAAATCTTTTTCCTATCTTTTTATCAACTTTTCGAAAATTAGCTAACAATTAATGTGATTGGTTCAAAAATTTGAAGTTTGTTACTTTCTTGTTAAGAAAGGTTCAATCTTTAAGTTCTAGAATCTTATCTTGTAGTTTCTTGTTAGTTAAGTAATTTTTAAAAATTAAATCTTTTTCAAAATATCTTTTTCAAATATATCTTTTTATCTTTTATCTTATCTTTTTCAAAAAAAAAAAAACTTTATCTTTTTCAAAATTTGATTTCAAAATATCTTATCTAACTCCATATCTTCTTATCTTTTTCAAAATTTGATTTCAAATCTTTTTCAAATCAACTAACTAACTTTTTGTTTGTTTCTTATCTTTTTCAAAACCAACTAACTACCTATCCCTCTCTAATTTTCGAAAATTCTCCCTCTCTTTTTCAAAAATTCTTTTTAATTGTTTTAATTTTAATTTTAATTATCTATTAACTTTAATTTTCGAAAATTACTAACTCCTTTTTCAAAAAAATTATTTTCGAAAATCCTCTCCCTCTCCTCTCTTCTTCTATTTAATTATTTAATTACTAACACTTCTCTTCACCTCTCTTCATCCAAAAATCCGAATCCTTCCTTCTTCTTTCTTATACCCATTTCTTCTTCTACTAACATAAGGGAATCTCTATACTGTGACATAGAGGATTCCTCTTTCTTTTCTTGTTTTCTTCTCTTTCATATGAGCAGGAACAGGGAAAAGGGCATTCTTGTTGAAGTTGATCCAGAACCTGAAAGGAATCTGAAGAGAAAATTAAGAGAAGCTAAATTACAACAATCCAGAAATAACCTTTCAGAAATTTTCGAACAAGAGAAGGACATGGCAGCCGAAAATAATAATAATAATAATGCAAGGAGAATGCTTGGTGACTTCACAAAGCCAACATCCAAGTTTGATGGAAGAAGCATCTCCATTCCTGCCATTGGAGCCAATAACTTTGAGCTTAAGCCTCAACTAGTTGCATTAATGCAACAAAACTGCAAGTTTTATGGACTTTCATCTGAAGATCCTTATCAGTTTTTAACTGAGTTCTTGCAGATCTGTGAGACTGTAAAGACGAATGGAGTTGATCCTGAAGTCTACAGACTCATGCTTTTCCCTTTTGCTGTAAGAGACAGAGCTAGAATATGGTTGGATTCACAACCTAAGGATAGCCTGGACTCCTGGGATAAGCTGGTCACTGCCTTCTTGGATAAATTCTTTCCTCCCCAAAAGCTGAGCAAGCTGAGAGTGGATGTTCAAACCTTCAAACAAAAAGATGGTGAATCCCTCTATGAAGCTTGGGAAAGATATAAGCAGTTGACCAAAAGATGTCCATCTGACATGTTTTCAAAATGGACCATGTTGGATATATTCTATTATGGTCTCTCTGAATTTTCGAAAATGTCACTGGACCATTCTGCAGGTGGATCTATTCACCTGAAGAAAACGCCTGAAGAGGCTCAAGAACTCATTGACATGGTTGCAAACAACCAGTTCATGTATACCTCTGAGAGGAATTCCGTGAATAATGGGGTACCTCAGAAGAAAGGAGTTCTTGAAATTGATGCTCTGAATGCCATATTGGCTCAGAACAAAGTGTTGACTCAACAGGTCAACATGATCTCTCAAAATCTGAACGGACTGCAACATGCATCCAACAGTACTAGAGAGGTAGCTTCTGAAGAAGCTTATGATCCTGAGAACCCTGCCATGGCAGAGGTTAATTACATGGGTGAACCTTATGGAAACACCTATAACCCATCATGGAGAAATCATCCAAATTTCTCCTGGAAGGATCAACAAAAGCCTCAACAAGGCTTTAACAATGGTGGACGCAATAGGCTGAACAATAGTAAGCCATATCCATCATCTTCTCAGCAACAGACAGAGAACTCTGAACAAAATACTTCTAATTTAGCAAATATAGTCTCTGATCTGTCAAAAGCCACTTTCAGTTTCATGAATGAAACAAGATCCTCCATTAGAAATTTGGAGGCACAAGTGGGCCAGCTGAGTAAGAAAGTCATTGAAACTCCTCCCAGTGTTCTCCCAAGCAATACAGAAGAAAATCCAAAAGGAGAATGCAAGGCCATTGATTTAATCAAAGTGGCCGAATACACTCAGGAGGAGGAGGACGAAAATCTTGGTGAGCAAGACCTCCTGGGATGTCCTTCAAGCAAGAAGGGGTTTCCTATTAAGGATCCAGAGGAATCTGAGGCTCATCTAGAGACCATAGAGATTCCATTAAATCTCCTTCTGCCATTCATGAGCTCTGAAGACTATTCATCCTCTGAAGAGGATGAAGATGTAACTGGAGAGCAAGTTGCTCAATATTTAGGAGCTATCATGAAGCTGAATGCCAAGTTATTTGGTAATGAGACTTGGGAAAGTGAACCTCCCCTGCTCATTAGTGAACTAGATACTTGGATTCAGGAAACTCTACCTCAAAAGAAACAAGATCCTGGCAAGTTCTTAATACCTTGCACCATTGGCACCATGAGCTTTGAAAAAGCTCTATGTGATCTTGGGTCAGGGATAAATCTGATGCCACTCTCTGTAATGGAGAAGCTAGGGATCATTGAGGTACAACCTGCCTTGTTCTCATTACAATTGGCAGACAAGTCAGTGAGACAAGCTTATAGAATAGTAGAGGACGTGCTAGTAAAGGTTGAAGGCCTTTACATCCCTACTGATTTCATAATCCTAGACACTAGGAAGGAAGATGATGAATGCATCATCCTAGGAAGACCTTTCCTAGCCACAGCAGGAGCTGTGATAGATGTCAATAGAGGTGAGTTAGTCCTTCAATTGAATGGGGACTACCTTGTGTTTCAGGCACATGGCCATCCCTCTGTGACAAAAGAGAGTAAGCATGAAGAGCTTCTCTCAGTTCAGAGTCAAGAAGAGCCCACACAGTCAAACTCTAAGTTTGGTGTTGTGAGGCCACAACCAAACTCTAAGTTTGGTGTTCAAATTCCATATCCAAACTCTAAGTTTGGTGTGGAGACAACACACTAAATTGACCTGATCATCTTGTGGCTCCATGAGAGCCACTGTCAAGCTAATGACATTAAAGAAGCGCTTGTTGGGAGGCAACCCAATTTTATTTATCTAATTTTATTTTATTTTGTTTCTTTGTTATTTTTGTGTTTTATTAGGTACATGATCATGAGGAGTCACGAAAAAAATAAAAAAAATTAAAAACAGAGTCAAAAACAGAAGAAAAAAAATTTTTCACCCTGGAGGACGCACGGGCTGGCGTTCAACGCCCAGAAGGTGCATCTGGCCGGTGTTTAACGCCAGAACAGAGCACCATTCTGGCGCTGAACGCCCAAAACAAGCAACAACCTGGCGTTAAACGCCAGGATGGTGCACAAAGAGGACAAACTGGCGCTGAACGCCAGGAACAAGCATGAAACTGGCGTTCAACGCCAGAAACATGCATCACATGGGCGTTGAACGCCCAGAACATGCACCAATGGGCGTTTGAACGCCAGAATGATGCATGAAGGCATTTTTCATGCCTATATGGTGAAGGAATGGTATTTCTTTTCACCTCAGGATCTGTGGACCCTACAGGATCCCCACCTCAGGATCTGTGGACCCCACAGGATCCCTACCTACCATATTCCCACCTTCCCTCCTAATCCTATTTTTGTGATTTGAATTCCCCATGTCACAATTCCCAATCTTCTTCATCAATCACCTCAAATCCTCTTCCCAATCACCCCATTCACCATTCACATCAACCTCCTCTTTCCCACCCAACCCCACCCATATAGCCGAATCCATCTCCCCTCACTCACCTCCATCTTCTTCTTCTTATCTTCTTTCTTTTCTTGCTCGAGGGCGAGCAATATTTTAAGTTTGGTGTGGTAAAAGCATAGCTTTTTGCTTTTCCATTACCATTAATGGCACCTAAGGCCAGAGAAACCTCAAAGGAAAGACAAAAGCTTCCACCTCTGAGTCTTGGGAGATGGAAAAACTTATATATAAGCTGGAATAGCTCAGTTGGTTAGAACATGTGGCTGCAAATCAAGAGATCCCTGAGATACCTCAGGGGATAAGTTGTCCTCCACACAAATATTGGAAGCAATTAAGGGTGGAACATCATGAGCACTCCATCATTCTCCAAGAAATAAGAGAAGATCAAAGAGCAATGAGGGAGGAGCAACAAAGGCAAGGAAGGGACATAGAAGAGTTGAAGAACATCATTGGTCCTTCAAGAAGAAGACGCCACTAAAGGTGGATTCATTCCTTGTTCTTTATTTTCTTTCTGTTTTCGGTTTTTAAGTATTGTGTTTATTTATGTTTTGTGTCTCTGCTTCATGATCATTAGTATGTAACCATGCCTTAAAGCTATGAATAAAATCCATTAGTCTTTCACCTCTCTTAAATGAAAAATGTTTTAATTCCAAAGAACAAGAAATACATAGATTTCGAATTTATTATTGAATTTAATTTAATTATATTGATGTGGTGGCAATAATTTTTGTTTTCTGAATGAATGCTTGAACAGTGCATATTTTTGATCTTGTTGTTTATGAGTGTTAAAATTGTTGGCTCTTGAAAGAATGATGAACAAAGAGAAATGTTATTGATGATTTGAAAAATCATGAAATTGATTCTTGAAGCAAGAAAAAGCAGTGAAAAGCAAAGCTTGTGCGAAAAAAAAAATGGCGAAAAAAAAAATAGAAAGAAAAAAAAAGGAGCAGTAGAAAAAGCCAATAGCCCTTAAAACCAAAAGGCAAGGGTAAAAAAGGATCCAAGGCTTTGAGCATCAATGGATAGGAGGGCCCAAGGAAATTAAATACAGGCCTAAGCGGCTAAATCAAGCTGTCCCTAACCATGTGCTTGTGTCATGAAGGTCCAAGTGAAAGCTTGAGACTAAGTGGTTAAAGTCGTGATCCAAGGCAAAAGAGTGTGCTTAAGAGCTCTGGACACCACTAACTGGGGACTCTAGCAAAGCTGAGTCACAATCTGAAAAGGTTCACCCAGTTATGTGTCTGTGGCATTTGTGTATCCGGTGGTAATACTGGAAAACAAAATGCTTAGGGCCAAGGCCAAGACTCATAAGTAGCTGTGTTCAAGAATCAACATGCTCAATTAGGAAAGTCAATAACACTATCTGAAATTCTAAGTTCCCAGAGACGCCAATCTCTCTAAACTACAAAGGAAAAAGTGAGATGCCAAAACTGTTCAGAAGCAAAAAGCTACAAGTCCCGCTCATCTAATTAAATTAATATTCATTGATATTCTGGAATTTATAGTATATTCTCTCCTTTTATCCTATTTGATTTTCAGTTGCTTGGGGACAGGCAACAATTTAAGTTTGGTGTTGTGATGAGCGGATAATTTATACGCTTTTTGGCATTGTTTTTATATAGTTTTTAGTAAGTTTGAGCTACTTTTAGGGGTGTTTTCATTAGTTTTTATGTTAAATTCACATTTCTGGACTTTACTATGAGTTTGTGTGTTTTTCTGTGATTTCAGGTAAATTCTGACTGAAATTGAGGGATTTGAGCAAAACTCTGAAGAAGGCTGACAAAAGGACTGCTGATGCTGTTGGAATCTGACCTCCCTGCACTCGAATTGGATTTTCTGGAGCTACAGAACTCCAATTGGCGCGCTCTCAACGGCTTTGGAAAGTAGACATCCAGGGCTTTCCAGCAATATATAATAGTCCATACTTTATTCGAAGATTGACGACGTAACTTGGCGTTGAACGCCAAGTACACGCTGCTGTCTGGAGTTAAACGCCAGAAAAACGTCATGATCCGGAGTTGAACGCCCAAAACACGTCATAACTCGGAGTTCAACTCCAGGAAATGCCTCAGCTCGTGGATTAATCAAGCTCAGCCCAAGCACACACCAAGTGGGTCCCGGAAGTGGATTTATGCATCAATTACTTACTCATGTAAACCCTAGGAGCTAGTTTATTATAAATAGAACATTTATCTATTGTATTAGATGTCTTTGACCACGTCTCATCTTTGGTCTCAGTTTTGTTTTATTCTTCATCTTAGGAGATCATTGATCACGTTTTAGGGGGGGCTGGCCATTCGGCCATGCCTGAACCCTTTGCTTATGTATTTTCAACGGTGGAGTTTCTGCACACCATAGATTAAGGGTGTGGAGCTCTGCTGTACCTCAAGTATTAATGAAATTCTATTATCTTTTATTCAAATCTCTCTTATTCTTATTCCAAGATATTCATTCGTACCCAAGAACATGATGAATGTTATGAGTCAGATTACCCTCATTATCATTCTCACTTATGAACGCGCGTGATTGACAACCACTTCCGTTCTACATGAAACAGAGCTTGAACGTGTATCTCTTAGATTCCCCAACAGAATCTTCGTGGTATAAGCTAGATAGATGGCGGCATTTATGAGGATCCGGAAAGTCTTACCTTGTCTGTGGTATTCCGAGTAGGATCCTGGGAATCCGGAAAGTCTAACCTTGTCTGTGGTATTCCGAGTAGGATTCCGGTAATGAATGACTGTGACGTGCTTCAAACTTGTAACCTGCTGGGCGTTAGTGACAGACGCAAAAGAATCAAGGGATTCTATTCCAGTAGGAGCGGGAACCAACCGGTGATTAGCCGTACTGTGACAGAGTGCGTGAGCATTAGTTTTCACTGCGAGGATGGGATGTAGCCATCAGCCATGGGTGATGCCTCCAGACGATTAGCCGTGCGACTGACAACCGCATAGGATCATTTTCCCGAGAGGATGAAAGTAGCCACAGTTGATGGTGAACCCCTATACAAAGCTTGCCATGGAAAGGAGTAAGAAGGATTGAGTAGAAGCAGTAGGAGAGCAGGCGTCCTTGGGCTCTACAGCATCTCCATCCGCTTATCTGAAATTTCCACCAATGAATCTGCATAAGTGTTCTATCCCTTTTATCATTCCTTTTTATTATTTATTCCAATAATCACAATTCCCCTTTTTTCTGCCTAACTGAGATTTACAAGGTGACCATAGCTTGCTTCATACCAACAATCTCTGTGGGATCGACCCTTACTCACGTAAGGTTTATTACTTGGACGACCCAGTACACTTGCTGGTTAGTTGAACGGAGTTGTGTCCACTCGTGCCAATTTCTAAAATCCAATTACAATGAATATGATCACAATTTCGTCCACCATCAGGCATGCGTTCATAGGCTGAGAATGCTGATGAGTGTCACGGATCATCACATTCATCATGTTGAAATGTGAATGGATATCTTAGAATAGAAACAAGCGTGATTGAAAAGAAAACAGAAATGATTGCATTAATTCATCGAGACACAGCAGAGCTCCTCACTCCCAACCATGGGGTTTAGAGACTCATGCCATAGAAGATACAAATTCAGATGTAAAATGTCATGAGGTACTTAAACTATGTGAAAACACCGCCAAAAAGTGTATAAAATATCCGCTCATCAATAAACTTCACTATAAAAAATATGCATTGTTCAAGCATTCATTCAGAAAACAAAAAGTATTGCCACCACATCAAAATACTTAAACTATTTTCAAGATAGAATTCAAAATTCATGTAGTTCTTTTTCTTTTTCAGAAAACATTTTTCATTTAAGAAAGGTGAAAGATTCATGGAATCATTCATAGCTTTAAGACATAGACACTAAACACTAATGATCATGTAATGAAGATACAAATATAGTCAAAACATAAAGCATAAAAACCGAAAAACAGAAAAATAAGAACAAGAAAATTAAAGAACGGGTCCACCTTAGTGATGGTGGCTTCTTCTTCCTCTTGAAGAACCAATGGAGTTCTTGAGCTCCTCTATGTCTCTTCCTTGCCTTTGTTGCTCCTCTCTCAAGGCTCTTTGGTGAGGTCCATGAGTGGGCTCTCTTGTTTGCTCCATCCTCTTTCTAGTGATGGGCTTTTGAGATTAATCTCTCCATCTCCCATGACTCGGAGTTGGAAGCAACTGCCTTCCCTTTCCTCTTCCTAGAGGTTTCTCTGGCCTTAGTTGCCATTAATGGTTATGGAAAAACAAAAAACAGAGCTTTATTCCATAGCAAACTTAAAAGGTTTGCTCGTCCTTGAGCAAAATAAAATAGAAGGGAGTAGCAGAAGAATGATGCAATTAGTTTTGAAAACTTATTACTATATACAAGAAAAATTAAAAAGAGTTGAAAAGAATTTGAAAAGATATGTAAGTTTTGAAAATGTTTTGGAAGGAATTGAAAAGAATTGAAACAGAATTAAAAAGAATTGGAAAGATTATTAATTTTTTAAAATAGAAATTGAAAGATGAACGTTTAAAATATGTTTGATGCAAAAAAAATTATGAATTAAAACATGAAAAATTGAAAAAAAATTTGAATCGGAAACAAAATTACCTCCCTTGTGTCATCCTGGCATTAAACGCCAGAATGCTATCCATCATGGCATTTAACGCCCTCTTGACTGCCTCTTTGGGGTTTAACGCCCAGCCAGATACCCTGGCTGGCGTTAAACGCCAGGAATCCTTCTTTACTGGACATTTTTCTGAATGCCCAGAATGCTGCCATTTCTGGCGTTAAACGCCCAGAATGCTACCTGCTTGGGCGTTAAATGCCCATTCTGCTATCCTTACTGGTGTTTAAATGCCAGTAAGCCTGTCCTCAAGGGTATGCTATTTTTTATGCTGTTTTTATTCCGCTTTAATTCTGCAGGTAATTTTGTGACTCCACATGATCATTAACCTAAAGAAAACATAAACTAATAATGGAAATTGAAATGGAAAAGTAATTAACATAGATAATAAAATTGGGTCCCAACAAGCGCTTCTTTAATGTCAATAGCTTGACAAGAAGCTCTTTCAGAGCTTCACAAATGCTCAGAGCATGATTGTGGCCTCCCAACACAAAATTTAGAGTTTGAGTGTGGAGGCTCTGCTTGACTCTGTATGGAGAGAAATGGATGAAGCTTTTCATGTTTCTTCTCCATGTTTACAGAAGAAGAACCTTGAGCCTTAAACACAAGGTAGTCCTCATTCAATTGAAGGACTAACTCTCCTCTATCCACATCAATCACAGCCCTTGCTGTGGCTAGGAAGGGTCTTCCAAGGATGATGGATTCATCCTCATCCTTCCCAGTGTCTAGGATTATGAAGTCAGCAGGGATGTAAAGGCCTTCAACTTTCACTAAGACATCCTCTGTAAGTCCATAAGCCTGCTTCATTGATTTATCTGCCATCTCTAGTAAGATTCTTGCAGCTTGTACCTCAAAGATTCCTAGTTTTTCCATTACAGAGAGTGGCATAAGGTTTATACCTGGCTCCAGGTCACATAGAGCCTTCTCAGAGGTCATGGTACCTATGGTACAAGGTATTAAGAATCTTCCGGGATCCGGTTTCTTCTGAGGTAATTTCTGTTGAACCAAGGCATTCAGTTCATTGATGAGCAATAGAGGTTCATCCTCCCAAATCTCATTACCAAATAACTTGGCATTCAGCTTCATGATTGCTCCTAGATACCGAGCAACTTGTTCTTCAACGATATCTTCATCTTCTTCAGAGGAAGAATACTCATAGAGCTCATGAATGGAAATAGTAAGTTCAGTGGAATCTCTATGGTCTCTGTATGAGCCTCAGATTCTTTTGGTTCCTCATTAGGGAACCCCTTAGTGGTTAGTGGACGTCCAACAGGGTCTTCCTCATTGAAAATCACTGCCTTTATACTCTCTCCAGGTTTGGCCACTTTGGATATAGTTATGGCCTTGCACTCTCTCTTTGGATTCTCTTCTGTATTGCTTGGAGAGTACTAGGAGGAGTTTCAGTAACTCTTTTACTCAGCTGACCCACTTGTGCCTCGAAATTTCTGATGGAGGACCTTGTTTCAGTCATGAAATTGAGAGTGGGCTTAGATAGATCAGAGAGTATGGTTGCTAAGCTAGAGAGGCTCTGCTCAGAATTCTCTGTCTGTTGCTGAGAAGATGATGGAAAAGGCTTGCTATTTCCAAACCTATTTCTCCTACCATTATTATTATTGAAGCCTTGTTGAGGCTTCTGTTGATCCTTCCATGAGAAATTTGGATGATTTCTCCATGAAGGATTATAGGTGTTTCCATAGGATTCTCCCATGTAATTCACCTCTTCCATTGCAAGATTATCAGGGTCATAAGCTACTCCTTCAGAGGAGGCTTTTTTAGTACTGCCTGATGCAGCTTGCAATCTAGTCAGATTCTGAGAAATCATATTGACTTGCTGAGTCAATATTTTGTTCTGAGCCAATATGGCATTCAGAGTATCAATCTTAGGAACTCCTTTCTTCTGAGTCATCCTATTATTCATAGGATTTCTTTCAAAAGTGTACATGAATTGGTTATTTGCAACCACCTCAATGAGTTCCTGAGCTTCTGTAAGGGTTCTCTTCAGATGAAGAGATCTACCAGAAGAGTGGTCCAATGACATCTTGGATAATTCAGACAAACCATCATAGAATATATCCAAGATGCTCCATTCTAAAAGCATGTCAGGACACCTTCTGATCAATTGATTGTATCTTTCCCAAGCTTCATATAGGGATTCACCTTCTTTCTATCTAAAGGTTAGATATCCATTCCAAGCTTGCTCAGCTTTTGAGGTGGAAAGAATTTGGCCAAGAAAGCATTGACCAACTTGTCCCAAGACTTCAGGCTTCTTCTAGGTTGTGAGTCTAACAATATCCTAGCTCTGTCTCTTACAGAAAAAGGAAAAAGCATAAGTCTGTAGACATCGGGATCAACCCCATTGGTCTTAACAGTATCACAAATCTGCAAGAATTCAGCTAAGAACGGATGAGGATCTTCCGATAAAAGTCCATGAAACTTGCAATTCTACAGCATTAGAGAAACTAATCGAGGTTTAAGCTCAAAGTTGTTTGCTCCAATGGCAGGAATTGAGATGCTTCTTCCATAGAAGTTGGAAGTTAGTGCAGTATAGTCACCAAGCATCTTCTTTGCATCTCTAGCATTGTTGTTGGGTTCAGCTACCATTTTTGCTTCTTTTTCGAGATTTTCACTAAGGTCCTCTCTAGAGTGTTGTGCTTTAGCTTCTCTTAGCTTCCTCTTCAGAGGCCTTTCAGGTTCAGGATCAGCTTCAACAAGAATGTCCTTATCCTTGTTCCTACTCATATAAAAAAGAAGAGAACAAAGGGAGTAGTGGAATCCTCTATGTCAAAGTATAGAGATTCCATTATGTGAGTATAAAAATAGAAGAATGAGAAGTCAGAGGGGATGGGTAATTCGAACAGAGAGAAGAGAGAGGGGTTCAAATTATGAGTAGAAGAGAAGTATTAGTGATTAATTAAAATAAACAGAAAGAGGTGAGAGAGAGAGTATTCGAATTTTAAGAAGAGGAAAAAGAAAAATATTTTTATTTTTATTTAATTAATTAAGTTGGTTTCGAAAATATTAAAAGAAATGAAATAAAATTAGAATTTAAATCAATTAGTTAATTAAAAAGAATTTTGAAAAAGTGGTGGGTGATTTTCAAAAATTAGAAGTGAAAGAAATAGTTAGGTGGTTTTGAAAAAGATAAGAAATAGTAAGCTCCTTTAAAATTAAAACAAACAAGTCAAGTAGTTCGTTGAAAAAGATTTGAAAATAATTTTGAAAAGATAAGAAGTTAGAAAAAGATTTTGAAATTAAAAATTGAAAAATATATGATTGAAATTTATTTTGAAAAACAATTGAAAAAGAAATTAAAAAGATTTGATTTTTAAAATTAAAATTGATGACTTGACTAATAAGAAACTAAAAGATATGATTCTAGAATTTAAAGATTGAACCTTTCTTAATAAGAAAGTAACAAACTTGAAATTTTTTAATCAAAACATTAATTGTTAGCAATGATTTTCGAAAATATGAAATAAAATTAAGAAAAAAGATTTTGAAAAATTAGATTTAAAATTTTCGAAAACATTAAAAGAAAAATGAAAAAGATTTTGAAAAATTTTAAGAATAAAATTCGAAAATCATAAAAAAAATGAAAAAGAATTGATTTTGAAAAAGATTTGAAAACATAAAGTTTTTAAATTAAAATTTTGACTTGACTAACAAGAAACAACTAAATTTTAAAAATTTTTGACTAAGTCAACTCAAAATTTTGAAAATTATGACAAGAATAAGGAAAAGATATTTTTTTAACTTTTGAATTTTTAATGAGGAGAGAGATAAACAACAAAATGAAACAAAACATAAAAATTTAGGATCAAAACAAATAATGCATGCAAGAACACTTTAAATGTCAAGATGAACACCAAGAACACTTTAAAGATCATGATGAACATCAAGAGCATATTTTTGAAAATTTTTAAGAAAAGAAAGACATGCAAGACACCAAACTTAAAAACTTTTGTACTAGGAACACTAACAATTCGAAAATGCACAAGAAAAACAAGAAAATACACAAAACAAGAAAAATTAAAGATCAACCAAGAAAAATCATCAAGAACAACTTGAAGATCAAAGAAGAACACAATGCATAAATTTTTGAAAATCTAAGAAAAATTAAAAACATGCAGTTGACACCAAATTTAAAATTTGACTCTAGACTCAAACAAGAAACACAAATTTTTTTTGGGTTTTCATGATTGTATTAAATTTTTTTATATTATATATATATTTTTTTGTACGAGGTTTGTATATGTGTGGGTATGAAGGGGTGATTGAGGGGATATTTATAGGGGAGTGTGGGTTAGGATTCGGCTATGGGATGGGAAAATTGGGAGGGAAAGTTTTGAATTTGAAGTGGGTGGGTGATAAAAGTCCTAAAGCAGGCTAGGAATTTTTCTCAAAATAAGATTGGCGTTGCAAGTATAGTCCTAACCTGACAATCGACCATCAATCAAATTTTAATTCAAAGATGTCACAATCAATACAAAATAACCGGGAGTTTTAAGTCTCGGGTCATCTTCCCTAGGAGTTACAATGATATGCTCTATTATTGCATATGGGGGATTTAGGGGTTTTGATTGCAAGAGGCAAGAAATTTAAATGGCAAGTAATTAATGGAAAGCAAGTAAAAGCAATGAAAATGGACATTAAATGGCAAAAAAGGGGCTCTTGGCAAGAATTGGAGAATTAAGGATTCATATCTTAGTTATGGACTACAAACATGGTAATTGTGTAGAATTAATCCCAATTAGTCAATCCTAACATCGAGAACTAGTCAAAAGGGCATAGTTGATCTCAATCCACAAGTCCTAGCCAACTCTATTAATGGAAGGCTTAACGTTAGTGGAGACCAAATCAACTAACAATCTTCACACAATGTAGAATGGACATCCACCACTCAAGTTCACCTAATTATCCAATTTTCAAACCAAGAGTGTGAAAAACTAGGCAAAAATCCAAACAAGCATTTTATCAAACACTTGGAAGGCATAACAGGAAAGCATGGTAAAATAATAAGAAATAATAAATTCTACAACTACCATAAGGATGAAAACAATAATAACAACTAAATTAAACAACAAGGAACATAAAACATTAATTGCATTAATTGGAATTAAAAGTAACAAAGTGTCATAAACATAAAGGAACAAAAGAAGGGAATAACAAATAGAAGTAGAGAACAAGGTGCAATAACAATAAATGACAAGAAAAACTAAATGAAAACAAGAATTAAACCTAAATCTAAGAGAGATCTAACCTAATCTACCCTAATTCTAGAGAGAAAGGAGAGTTTCTCTCTCTAGAATATAACCTAGAGCATGTTTCTAATCTACCCTAATTGCTCCCCTCTTGACATGGAGTGATGCCCCTTTGATATAGCACTCAATCAACTTCAGAAAGTCCAAAACTAGGCTTTGGAGGCCCAGAAATCGCCTCCAGTATTTTCCTTTAAGTGAGTTACATGCGCTGAGTCGTGCGTATTGGTGCACGGAATTGTGATCACACTTTTCACAACTCCGGTACAACTAACCAGCAAGTGCACTGGGTCATCCAATTAATAAAACCTTACGCGAGTAAGGGTTGATCCCATGGAGATTGCTGGCTTGAAGGAAGCTATGGTCAACCTGTAATTCTTAGTCAGGCGGATTCAACTAGTTATGAGTTTTGATAATAGAAAGATAAATAAAACATAAATTAAAATAAAGATACTTATGTAATTCATTGGTGGGAATTTCAGATAAGCGTTTGGAGATGCTTTGTTGCTTCTGAACCACTGTGTTCCTATTGTCTTCATCCAATCATGCGTGCTCCCTTCCATGGAAAGCTGTATATTGGTGGATCACCATTGTCAATGGCTACCATCCGTCCTCTCAGTGAAAATGGTCCAGCTACGATTTCTGTACGGCTAATCAACTGTCGGATTTCTCGTCTCGGATGAAAAATACCAGGCACAGCTACCGCACAGCTAATCATCTGTCGATTCTCACTTGTGTTGGAATAGGATCTCTCTATCCCTTTGAACACTGTCACTGCGCCCAACATTCGTGAGTTTGAAGCTCGTCACAGTCATCCCGTCCCAGATCTTACTCAAAATACCATAGACAAAGTTTAGACTTTTTGGATCTCAGGAATGCTGCCAATTGGTTCTAGCCTATACCACGAAGGTTATAACCTCACGAACTCAGTCCGTGGATCAGATGCCACTGTGTACTTCTTCTAATACTTCTTTCATGTTAGAAGTCGGCACACATTTTAAAAGTGGTATTGAAATCCCTCTCTTGTATAGGGTATTGTTTTTGATGGTATAGTATTGTGTCTCCCGTTTTAACCTCTTTTCTTCCTTTGTATCTGTAGGCAATATTTCTATATTGAGGTAACTAATTATGGGAGTCATCCATCCTTGGTCCTGTCCTGTTATGGCTATGACCTTTTCTTCTTTCGAGATTGACGGGCTCTACAGCATTTCCTGGATGAGGCTTCTATTGTTGCCCCCTGGTTTGGTGCTGGCTAGTTTTGAGAGTACATCAGCTCGAGCATTCTATTCCCGGGGTATATGGCAGACCTCATATTCCCCATGTTGTCCAAGCTGTTCTTTGGTTTTGTCCAAGTACTTTTTCATAGTGGGATCCATGGCTTGATAGCTCCCTACTATTTATGAGGTGACTACCTGTAAGTCACTGAAGATGACAAGCTTTTGAGCTCCTACCTCCTTAGCCAGCTTCAAACCAGCTAGTAGTGCCTCATATTCGGCTTAATTGTTCGAGGCAGGGAACCCAAATTTGAGAGAAAGTTCAATTTGGGTTTGATGCAGGGAAACTTGTCTCTCAACAAATCACCCTTCGGCAAGTATACCGAATTATCCTCAAGTAAAAACTCACAATAGAGTGAGGTCGAATCCCATAGGGATTGATTGGTCGAGCAACTTTAATTGGAGGAATGTTCTAGTTGAGCTAAGCAGAAATTGAGTTGAGAATTGCAGAAAATTAAATGGCGGGAAAGTAAATTGAAGAAAGTAAATTACAGAATCTTAAATGGGGATTTGGGGAAATGAACATGAAAATAAATGGCAAAAAGTAAAGAGAATGGGTAAGATCAGAAATGGGAGATTCATTGGGCTTAGGAGATGTTGCATTCTCCGGATCAAATTCATTCTCATCTCTTCATCAATCAATGCATTCATTGATCTCCTTGGCAATCTTAGGTGATTGGATCCCAATTCCTTGGCAACCCAATCTCTCTAAGCTTGAAAAATTGTCCAATTCCTTGATTTAATTGCTCATGGGAAGAGATGAAGTATGGTCACTGATTATACCACATGTATTTCCAAATTAAAGTGTTGGGAGGATTATATGTCACTATATCCATCCAAACCCCAATTTGGTCCAATATGAGAAAGCATTTCTAGCATGATCTCCTCATCCCTTTTCCAAGGCTCAGAGCAGATCCAATTATGGAGAGTTTCTTTTCCAAGACAACAAACCAATTGATTTAAGATCGAAAGCTTTCTAGTAAATCAAGAGAAAAGAAAGAAGAAGAAGAATGAAAACTATAACTGATCCATCAAATTACAACAGAGCTCCCTAAACCAATGAAAAGGGGTTTAGTTGTTCATAGCTCTAGAAATGGAAGATGATAGAGAAGAGTACATTCTAAAGTAAACTAGAAATCACGGAAAAGTAAATATACAGAGTGTAGTTCTCAAAAATGCCAAGCTCCTCTCAAGTTCAAAACTACTCCTATATATACTAATCTTCTTGATCTTCTAGTCAGCTCTTCAAGTCTTGGATATGGGCCTTTGATCTTGAGTTGAAGCAGTTACAATCTTCAGTGGGCTCAGCTTTGCTTGCAGAAAAAGTGTGAGTCAGGCATGGGTGGACGTTAGTTAGGACGTTAGTGGTGTTAACATTAAGTGAAAATGTGGGTTCGAGAACGTTACTGACGATCACCTTTCTCACTAACGCTCCAAACCATATTGATCCACGTTAACTTCAACGTTAGTGGCACTAACGTGACCACTAACATTGCCTCTTAGTCCTTCGCAAATGTTATTGGCATTCACCTTTTCCAATAATTTTGCCTCTTAGTCCTTCGCAAACGTTATTGGCATTCACCTTTACCAATAACGTTGCTCTTTGATTCTTTTTCCCACGTTAGTGATCCACGTTAGTGTAACTAACGAGGCCCTTAACGTGGGCATCCCCAAGCTTCGAGAGCGTTAGTGACACTTACCTTTGTCACTAACGCTTCAAACGCCCCTTCTTCCCACGTTAGTGCCTCACGTTAATTGCATTAACGTAACTACTATCGTGGTGGTGATTGCCATCTCCAACGTTAGTGACAAAGGTGACAGTCACTAACATTGGCCTGTCATTCCTTGTTCCACGTTACCCTTCAAGTTAGTGGTCTCAACGTGACCACTAACGTAGGCAATATTGGCTTAGTCCAACGTTAGTGACAAAGGTGAGTGTTCCTAACATTGGCGATTGCTTTCTCCTCCCACGTTAGAGTTCACGTTAATTGAATTAACGTGACTCTTAACATGGCTAAGTGTGCCCTTTTGGAGCATTAGTGGTATTCACTTCTACCACTAACATTGGAGCTCCTTTTTTCCTCCACGTTACATACCACATTAATGTAATTAATGTGGCAACTAATGTGGGCTATGATGGCTTCGAAGGCATTATTGGCGATCACTTTTTCCATTAACACTGCAAGCTTATTCCCATTCCACATTAGTGGTCACGTTAATTAGATCAACGTGGCTACTGACGTGGCTCTTCCTTGCTTCCTTTGTCCTGAAATCAAGCAAATAAAGTGCATCAAAGCTCTGTTCCAAGTCATGAGATCATGCATTATCCATTTTATCATTCACTTCCTACACAGTTCTCATGAAATCATGTAAAGTTCACAATGTTTGCTTGAATCAAGATGTAAGTGTGTATTTACCCAAAACTTGCTTATTTACTAAGAAATTGCATGAAACTACCCTAAAACAGTAAAGAAAAGGTCAGTGAAACTGGCCAAGATGCCCTGGCATCACAACACTAAACTTAAAGCTTGCATGTCCCTAAGCAAGTACTGAAACATAGGAAAAATGAATGAAAGAACAAGATTAACAAATCATTATTATAGAAGTCAAGTCCTTGGTCTTTGGGGTTTCATGCATAGCAACTTATGTTTATTCCTTTACTGGTTTTTAGGTCCTTATCATGCTCTTGAATACTTGCTTGATTGCATCCTATGAGGCTTCTTATTTATTGATCCTCCTTTCTTTTCCAAGGTTTATTGCATCTTAGGCTAAATGCTCTCTGAAAGGGCGACTCTTTAAGATAAGCTTTCAGCCAACATTCCCGAACCAGTTGGTTCAAGGTGCTGGGTGTTGAGACACCCCTAAGGACTTACTCTCTCAAGTCTCTTTCCCCCATACATGCACACCACAGGTATATGGTTTGTTACTTTCTTTCTTGAGACCTTAGTGTCCAGCACCTCTTTGGGTTACTAAGTGCTCTGTAGCAAAGGCTGATCTTGATAGTGAACTTTCAGCTGATAATTCTGGGTTAGTTAACCCAAGTTACCAAGTGATAAGGCACCCCTGAGAGCTTATTCATCCAAGCATATCCCTTGCACAGGAGCACCACAGACACATGCCTCAAGACTCAAACCCTTGGTGCCTAGCCTTATTTCTTATTAATTTTTCTTTCCTTTTTCAAACTCTTATTGTTCTTTCTCTTTTTCTTATTAGGATCTTGTTGGTTGCCTAGTCTCATAAGATGTGCTCAAGCATGTGATTTAGAGCATATAGTTGCCTATATACCTTGTTGGTGAACCAACTTAGCTAATCAATTACCATACCACAAACATTGAGAACTTACTTCACAAGATAAACCCCACTCTTGTTTTTCATAACATTTTCTTTTAATTGACTTAAAGGACAAGAATACATGTAAGCAAGATGAAAATAAAAACTAGGGACTTAGACCAGCACACTTATAAGTGAATAAAGAGGAACAAGCAGAATATGAATGTCCCTGAGAACAGTATTCAATCATACTTTCAATTAAAGTACTACAACTCAGAGACAGTTCAATACAACCTATTGATGTCTTCGTTGTCATCATCATCCTAGCTTTTGCATCCTCGTTTGTCTCCTTGGATGATGATGTATGATTATTCCATGAGATTGATTGAATTACTGTAAAACTATTGGAAGTTGCTTGTTCCCCAAGCACTTGGAAAATAGCTAGCATGCATGTATGCTTGTGAATTTCTAAACTTAATTTGGTGTGTGAACACTAAACTTAGTTCCTTGCCTAATGCAACAAATTGAATACATGCAGAAACCTCATGTGCTTTTATTAAGAAAACAACTATGAACTAGAAAAGTAAACTATGCATTAAAGATTAAACATCTGTCAAGTAGTTTCTCTATTTGTTAGAGCAAATGCTTTATCATTGAAGGGTTCCAATACACTTTTCAGATGGAGTCTTTGGTGGAACACCAAACTTAGAGTTCCACATTCACCTTTGGAATGTTTTGGTGTGCAACACCAAACTTAGCTCCTCACAATTCAGAGAACTCTACTTGAATCTTTTATTGAGACAATAATGAAAAGAAAACTACCTCAGGTTGGGTTGCCTCCCAACAAAGCTCTTTTTTAGCGTCGCTAGCTCGATGGTTGCTTCTCTAGTTGAGATTATACTTTTGTTTGGGGTCTTCCCCCATGCTGCCCAAGTAGTGATTGAGTCTTTTCCCATTCACAGTGAATGTCCTCCTTGAGCTTTCTTCCATGATTTCTATGTGTCCATAAGGTGAGACCTTTGTGACCAAAAAGGGTCCCGACCACCTTAATTTGAGTTTTCCAGGGAAGAGTCTCAGTTTATAGTTGTAGAGGAGTACATGTTGTCCTTCTTCAAAAATTCTTGGTGCCAGGTTGAGATCACGTCTCCTTTTTGCTTTTTCCTTATAGATCTTGGTGTTTTCATAGGCTTGAGACCTAAACTCTTCCAGTTCTTACAGCTGCAAGACCCTTTTTTCACCAGCAGCAGTGCTGTCGAGGTTTAGTATCTTTAGAGCCCAAAAGGCTTTGTGCTCCAGCTCTAATGGTAAGTGACAGGCCTTTCCATACACCAGTTGATATGGGGATATCCCAATTGGTATTTTAAAGGCTGTCCTGTATGCCCAAAGAGCATCATCCAACTTTTTTACCTAGTCCTTTCTTGATGCCCCCACAGTCTTTTCCAAGATCCTTTTTAACTCTCTGTTGGATATCTCGGTTTGCCCACTTGTTTGGGGATGATAAGGTGTTGAGAAGTATGGGTTGATGATGGAAACTGGCCAGGTTAAGATAGGGTGTAGCTTAGAGGATTATGTTAACGTGTTGAGGGCAGAGGTGTTGGGTGTGTCTTTCGAAAGAAAGAAGAGAGATAGATTGAAAGGATATTTGCATATGGAAGGGTTTAAAGTGGAGGTTCGTTATATAGGAGGATGATGAGATTGAAGGGTGTGGATTGACAGAAAAATCCAATGCTGGACAGTTGGGGTTTGGTATGAAATGAGCACGAGGATCACCACTTTTATGACGTGATTGGTTCGGTCTCCAAGGCGATCCTTCTCCTAACGCTGCATGGCTACACTTCCCAAGGTACTCCCCTTGAAGACATGTGTGTAGTTCCCTTGGTGAAATGGCCGAACCAGCCCCTTTGGTTATCCCATCAGTTCCCTCTAACATTCCTTTCGATTTCCTTGCAAGACAAAAGAAAAGAGAGATTAGTTTGAATTGTGGCGGAAAAATAGGAATGGGCGGCTAACTACTTTTTTTTCTTTTGCTTAACTAAGTGCCCTTCATGAATGCAAACCAACCGACCAACTAAGTGCTCATGCATGCAACGTTGGTGACACCGAACTTAGTTTGTGATCATGTGGTGTAAAAAAAAAATTGATTAAGGCCCTAAGACTGACATGATATGAATTGTGTATGTGCCATCTTAGTGTGCCCTGAACACCAAACTTGTTGTTCACTATATGCTGCATATAAAGATTCTTCTAAGTGCTTGTCAAAGTTGATTTAGAATTCATGAACTTGCTTTATTAACTACTATTAAAGATTTAAAGGAAAGGATATAAAATATGGGTTGCCTCCCATGAAGCGCTTCTTTAGCGTCATTAGCTTGACGTTTGGCCTTTGTCAGGGTGGTTGGTAGTGCTTCAAATCTTCCCTTCTTTACACTTGGCTGTTGTTCCTTCTGACCACGTTGCTTGTCACCCAGAGGGATTCTCAGGTGTATTGTTTGTGCTTCCGTGCTTGTATCTTCCATCAGTTCCTTATTGTGCTCTTCCCTTGATTCTTTATTTTCTTGATCTGCTTCTTGTGAGGGTTTAAAGACATTGAAGGTGAGTTGTTCATCATGTATCCTCAATATTAGCTCTCCTCGCTCCACATCTATAAGCGCCCTTTAAATACATTTATTATTTGAAGTAAAGTATACTGGTTGATCCCTTTTTTCTGATGTTAAATTACTCTCTAGTATGCTTGGCAAGTAAATTCACTTTATTGAATGGGAATGATCATCTTTCTTATTCCAGAATTGGTTACAAGTAGAAAATGAATGTATAAATGCATGCATTAAAAGATGAACAAAGAACTATATCTCTGTTCTCTCCTTGTTTAAGTGAATGCTCATTAGCTCAGGAGCTTGTGTTGAAAAATTTACTCGTAATTAATGAGACTGAGCTTATATTTATGCAGTATAATTGAATGGTTTTGCAAGATTCTGGCTGAAGTTGAAAACCTTGCTACTAATTGTAATGAGACTGAGCTTAAGTTGTATTGTTTCTGTATTTTTTTTCAATTTTTAGTTTTGGAATTCGAACTCAAGATTTATTTTGTATTTGAGTATTAGTTTTTTAATGTATAAAACAATTATCGCAAAAATTATGTCACTAATTATTGTTTAATTTATGTTGTACTAAAAGTTGCATGCTATATTTGTAGGTTTAGTAATAAAAAAGGTTTGAAAATTTATATTTTGTAGGTAAAATTAAGAAAAAGGATTTTTTTTTTTTAATTTTATAAAGCTATTGCCACGCTTTTAAAGAGTGGCCATATAATTGGCTATCGCCACGCTTTAAAAAGTGTAGCCATATCTTTCTCTATCGGCACGTTTTTAAAGAGTATCCAAAACAAACATTTTGGGACGTTTTAAAAGCGTGGCGATATGTGCACTTTTTGGTACGCTTTTTAAGCGTACCTATAGGTTAAGACCTATGGCTACGCTTTTAAGCGTGGCAAGAAATGAAAGTGTGCCAACAAAAAAAGCGTGCCGATAGAACCACAAAAGCGTGGCGATAGAACAATCGGCACGCTGGCAGATGTGACCGTTTCAAAAGCGGGCCGAAAGTTCAAAAAGCGTGGCAAAAAGCTATCGACACGTTTTTTTGCACTTTTCGGCACGCTTTTAAAGAGTGGTAGAAAGCTTATTTTCTTGTAGTGTCGTTACTCGCTGAGCCAAGATCCGCGTGCCTGACAACCACAACTGCTCTACATGATGTTCAACATAGTCATTGGACGACAGCCGGAGTATAATCTCTTGGGTCTCTAATCCCCGAACCGAGTCCGTGAGGTTAGAACCTTCGTGGTATAGGCTAGAACCAATTGGCAGTATTTCTGAGATCCGGAAAGTCTAAACCTTGTTTGTGGTATTCCAAGTAGGATCTGGGATGGGATGACTGTGACGAGCTTCAAACTAACGAATGTTGGGCTCAGTGACAGCGTGCAAAAGGATAGAGAGATCCTATTCCGACATAAGTGAGAACCGATAGATGATTAGCCGTGCAGTTGTTGTGTCTGGTATTTTTCATCCGAGACGAGAAATCTAACAGTTGATTAGCCGTACAGAAACCGTAGCTAGACCATTTTCACTGAGAGGACGGATGGTAGCCATTGACAATGGTGATCCACCAACATACAGCTTGCCATGGAAGGGAGCACGCATGATTAGATGAAGACAATAGGAATGCAGAGGTTCAGAAGCAACAAAGCATCTCCAAACGCTTATCTGAAATTTCCACCAATGAATTACATAAGTATTTTTATTTTAATTTACATTTTATTTATCTTTCTGTTATCAAAACTCATAACCAGTTGAATCCTCCTGACTAAGATTTACAGGATGACCATAGCTTGCTTCAAGCCGGCAATCTCCGTGGGATCGACCCTTGCTCGCGTAAGGTTTTATTACTTGGATGACCCATTGCACTTGCTGGTTAGTTGTACCGGAGTTGTGAAAAGTGTGATCACAATTCCGTGCACCAATACGCATGACTCAGCGCATGTAACTCACTTAAAGGAAAATTCTGGGGGCGATTTTTGGGCCTCCAAAGCCCAGTTTTGGACTTTCTGAAGTTGATTGAGTGCTATATCAAAGGGGCACCACTCTATGTCAAGGGGGGAGCAATTAGGGTAGATTAGAAACATGCTATAGGTTATATTCTAGAGAGAGAAACTATGCTTTCTCTCTAGAATTAGGGTAGATTAGGTTAGATCTCTCTTAGATTTAGGTTTAATTCTTGTTTTCATTTAGTTTTTCTTGTCATTTATTGTTATTGCACCTTGTTCTCTACTTCTATTTGTTATTTCCCTTCTTTTGTTCCTTTATGTTTATGACACTTTGTTACTTTTAATTCCAATTAATGCAATTCATGTTTTATGTTCCTTATTGTTTAATTTAGTTGTTATTATTGTTTTCATCCTTATGGTAGTTGTAGAATTTATTATTTCTTAATATTTTACCATGCTTTCCTGTTATGCCTTCAAAGTGTTTGATAAAATGCTTGGTTGGATTTTTGCCTAGTTTTTCACACTCTTGGTTTGGAAATTGGATAATTAGGTGAACTTGAGTGGTGGATGTCCATTTTACATTGTGTGAGGATTGTTAGTTGATTTGGTCTTCACTAACTTTAAGCCTTCCATTAATAGAGTTGGCTAGGACTTGAGATCAACTATGCCCTTTTGACTAGTTCTCGATGTTAGGATTGACTAATTGGGATTAATTCTACACAATTACCATGTTTATAGTCCATAACTAAGATATGAATCCTTAATTCTCCAATTCTTGCCAAGAGCCCTTTTTTGCCATTTAATGTCCATTTTCATTGCTTTTACTTGCTTTCCATTAATTACTTGCCATTTAAATTTCTTGCCTCTTGCAATCAAAACCCCCAAATCCCCCATAGGCAATAATAAAGCATTTCATTCTAAGTCAAATGGAAGACGACCTGGGACTTAAAACTCCCAGTTATTTTGTATTGGTTGTGACATCTTTGAATTAAAATTTGATTGATGGTCGATTGTCGGATTAGGACTATACTTGCAACGCCAATCTTATTTTGAGAAAAATTTCTAGCCCGCTTTAGGATTTTTATTACCTACCCACTTCAAATTCAAAACTTTCCCTCCCAAATTTCCCATCCTATAGCCGAATCCTAACCCACCCTCCGCTATAAATATCCCCTCAATCACCCCTTCATACCCACACATACACAAACCTCATACACAATAAGCCCCCCTCACTTGGCCGGATCCTACTCGCTCTTTATCTCCACTATTTCTTTCTTCTTCTACTCTCTTCTTCCCTTTTTTCATATTTTCTTGAGGACGATCAAAGTTCTTAAGTTTGGTGTTGTAAAAGCTTTGCTTTTTGACTTCTACCATCCCTAATTATGGTACCAAAGTCTGGTGGATCCTCAAGAAAGAGGAAAGGAAGGCCATTGCCTCCGGTTTTGAATCTTGGAAAATGGAGAGATTCATCACCAAGGCTCATCAAGACCACTTCTATGAAGTAGTGGCAAAGAAAAAAGTGATCTCCGAGGTCCCTTTTAGGCTAAAAAAGAATGAGTACCTGGAGATCCAACAAGAAATCCAGAGAAGAGGTTGGAAAGTTCTGACCTACCCTATCCCAGAGGTTGGTATCTTAATTGTTCAAGAGTTTTATGCCAATTCTTGGGTCACAAAAAATCATGACACTGGTGTAAACCCATACCCCAAAAATTGACGCACCATGGTCCGAGAGCGTCTCTTGGATTTTTGCCAGGAAAGTGTAAGGTTGGCACTTCAACTGCCAATAATACTAGGAGACCCACATCCTTGTATTAGAAGAGTCAAATTCGATCAGAGGCTGGACCAAGTCCTTTTAGACATTTGTGTGGAAGGAGCTCAATGGAAGAGGGATACTCAAGGCAAGCCTTCCCAGCTGAGAAGGCTTGACCTCAAGCTCGTAGCTAGAGGATGGTTGGAATTCATCCAATACTCTATCATCCCTACTAGTAACTAGTCCAAAGTGATTATCAACCGAGCCATCATGGTTTATTGCATCATGCTTAGGAATGGAGTGGAGGTACATGAGGTAATACCTCAAGACCTGTACAAGGTGGCAGAAAAGCCGTCTACCCAAGCAAGATTGGCATTCCCACATCTTATCTGTCACTTATGCAATTCAACTAGAATTGTCATAGAAGAAGATGTCCTCATTGAGGAGGACAAGCCCATCACTAGAAGAAGGATGGATCATGTGAGAGAGGCTACGCAAGAGCCTATGTAGCCGCCCCTAGAAATCCCTGAGATGCCTTAAGAGATGCATTTTCCTCCCCAAAATTATTGTGATCAACTAAATGCTTCTCTAGGAGAATTGAGCTCTAATATGGATCAGATGAGGATGGAAGACCAAGAGCATTCCACCATCCTCCATGAAATGAGAGAAGATCAAAGAGCTATGAGGGAGGAGCAATAGAGGCAAGGATGAGACATTGAGGAGTATAAACGCTCCATTGGATCCACTAGAGGAAACAGTAGCTGCCATCACTAAGATGGTCACGTTCCATTACACTTGCTTATGTTATTTTTATGTTATTTTTCTGTTTTCCACTGTATTTCATTGCATGTTTTCTGTTTCTAGTGCATGATCATCTTGTCTATGTCTTAAGGCTATGAATTATCCCATGCATCTCTCACCATGATTAAAAGAAAATTTTATTTTAAAATGAGAAGTAAGATGCATGAACTCGAGTTATATAATAAAAATAGTCCAATTATTTGATGTGGTGGCATTACTTTTATCTTTTTGAATGCATGAATTACCAGTGCATATTTGATTTTGAAGTTAAGTGTGTTAGCTCTTGAAAGAATGATGAAAAAGGTGAAGGATTATTGGTAATCTAAAAAATTTAAATATTGATTCTTGAAGCAAGGAAAAGCAGCAAAAAGAAAAAAGAGAGAAAGAAAGTTGCAGAAAAAAAGAAAAAAAAGAGAAAAAGAAAAAGCTAATAGCTCTTTAAACCAATGGCAAGAGCAAGGATCCAAGGCTTTGAGCATCAATGGTTGGGAGGGTCTAAAGAAACAAAATCTTGGCTTAAAAAGTTCAAATGAGCTACTTCCCCTAACTATATGCTTATGGTGTGAAGGTGTCAAGTGAAAAGCTTGAGACTGAGCAGTTAAAGTCGTGATCCCTGATAAACCCCATTTTTAGGATTTATCTTGTGCTTAATTTAGGGGATTTTATCACTTTTTCTCACATTTATCCAATGAAATAGCATGATTTCAAAATTCTCCTCTATTTGTGCTTAAGAGTGAAAACATGCTTTTTAGACATTTAATTAGCTAGATTTAATTCACCTTTGATTCCACTAGATGCCTTGATATGCTTGTTAGTGAATTCAGATTGGAAAGGCTAGGAATGGATCAAAGGGATGAAAAGGAAAAGCATGCAAGTGGAGAACTCATGGAGAAACAAGGATTTGGGATGCTAAGATCGACGCATGATGACAAGTCATGTTATGCTAGTTTTACAAGCATTTTTCATTAGTTTCATTAGGTTTTATGTACTTTCTTACACAATAAGTAAGTGATTGAAGTGGAATTTCATGATCATTTTGAATCAATCAAACATCATTTATTTTACACAAAATCATCATGTTTATGCTAGAATTAATTTATTTTATGAATGATGCAAAGATCTTGTGATTTTGGTGAGACTTTGATTGCTTGTTTGGTTGCTTATAGGTGAAGAAATGAAGAAAGGAAGAATCAAGGAAGCATTGCATTCAAAGAGGCAACACTACACTCAAAGAGCACACTTTTGGCTAGCGTTCACTTCCCAAGTGAGCGCTACACTTACTTTGTCACCTTTTTCGGGAAATTTCATCTTTTGGAGGCAAGCCTTGTGCCATCCGTACACTAAGTAGCGCTCAAATACTCAACGTAGTGCTCACTAAGGCAGCGCTAAGCAATGGAAACAAGGCACCAAATGGTGCAACGCTTGGTGCAGCGCTTATATTTCGAACGTAGCGTTCACTAAGGGAGCACTAGGAGAAGCGCTCAACCAAAGGAAGCACGCTCAGAGCCAGCGCTCAATGAGTGAGCGCAGCACTCACTAAGTTAGTGCTAGAGGCAATTGGCGCACAAAAAGCTTGTGCACGAGGGAAGCATGCCTAAGGAGTGAGCACAGCGCTCATTATCCTAACTGAGCTCTCCACTGGGAGCACTAAATGCATGCTGATCCACTTGAACCAAGCCAAGCACCCCTGACCTACTTTTATTCAAGGCCAAATCAAAAAGCCTACTCCAAGTTTTGATGACTGAAAATAGAAAGTGTATAAATAGGAGCAGATTTAATTTGACTGGGGATCTTTTTACTCTCTTTTAATTTTTAGAATTTTAGAATTTGGGGAATTGGGATCAGATCTAAGTTTTCGATGCTCATTTTACTTTCTTCTGCAACTTCTATTTTTTGTTTTGGGTTTTGAACTCAGATTGAAGAACTCCACTGAAATTCTTCATCTTAGAATCGTCTTTTACTTTTCCTTTTTATAGTTCTAAGAATTGGAAATTAGATCTTAACTTTCTTTTCTGTTTTCATTTTACTTCTTCTGCAATTTCTTCTTTTCTGCTTGGTCGAGAGAGTAATTGAGATCTAGATCTGCTTTCTGTTCTTGTTACTCTTTTTCAATTTTCAATTTCTCTTTTAGGATTTCATAATTGAGCTAAGCTTTCTTGCTGTTTTGATTCTTCTGCAATTTTTTTTTCATTTCTGTTTTGGTTCTTCTGCAATTTCTCCTCATCTTATACTTCTCTAATCTACTGCAATTTACATTTTCTAGTTCAGCTTTGAATCCCAATACCCAAATCCCCTTATTCTTCATGCAATTTAAGTTTCCCAGCAATTTAGATTCAGCAATTTAAGTTTCTTGCACTTTAAGTTTCAGTCATTTACCTTTCTTGTAATTTAAGTTTCAGCTTGTTTACTTTCTTGCTCTTTAAGTTTCTACGGTTTACTTCTTCTGCACTTTAAGATTCAACCAATTTTCATTCTACACTTTAGTTTACTTGCAATTTTACTTCTGTTAATCAAGTTTCACTCAAATCATCAAATATTCACTTAACTAAATTCATCACCTAACTAAAGTTGCTCAATCCATCAATCCCTGTGGGATCGACCTCACTCTTGTGAGTTATTACTACTTGATGCGACCCGGTACACTTGCTGGTGAGTTTGTGTGGAATCATTTTTCCCTTATCAACGCACACGTGCAGCAGATGCGCACGCGTGGAAAGTGAGGTCGCATGGCGATGCGTATGTGTGGATGGAAAATGCCAAACGACGCGTACGTGTGACCCATGCATATGCGTCGGAGCTCGCACATGACCCACTTAAAGTGAATCCACTGGGGGCAATTTCTGGGCTTCTCAGGCCCAAACCCAACTCACTTCTGATGCTATTTAACCCAAGGATTGAAAGGGGATCAACATACATGATACTTTTTGCACATAGTTTAGTTTAGTTAATGCTTTAGTTAGTTTCTAGAGAGAGAAGAGAAGAAAGAGCTTTAGTTAGTTTCTAGAATTAGGATTAGGTTTAGATCTAGATCTACTTCTTCTCTCTTGATTTAATTTTCCTTTTTCTTCCTTAATTGTTCTCTTGTATTTGTAGCATTCTACTTCTCTTGTAGTTTCTTTGTATTGTTAGTTGTAGTTTATGGATTCTTTTGTAGATCTCCTTTTCCTTTTAATGCAACTTATGATTTTCATGTCTTCTTATCTTTGCTTTAGTTTTCTATTGTTGATTTCTTACCTTAGTAGTTATAGTTTCCTTTAATTCTTGCAATTAGTGATATTTACATCTATTTCCTTTTAGGGTTAACCACCAAAAACGCTCCCGAATTATTCAAACGCTGACAAAAATACACCCAAATTTTACTATCGACAAAAATGCCTTCAAATAATTTAAAAACACAACAACAATACCCAACAGTAAATATATATTTTCAAAAAATACCTTAGAGATTGAATTTTGATGCAATTTTTTGCAAGCATGATTATAAAAATAATATATTATTATACATAAAAATTGATAATTTTTTGTTAAGTATATAATTTTTTTATAATTGTTTTTGTTAATAACTAATAATACTGTTAAAAAATCACAAAATAATATATACTTAACAAAAAATCACCAAATTTTAAGAATAATAATATTTTATTTTTCTAATTATGCTTGCAAAAAATTGCATCAAAATTCAATCTCTAATGTATTTTTTGAGAAATACATATTGAATGTTAGTTTTTTTGCAAGATTATCTAACATTAAAAATGTATTTCTCAAAAAATATATCAGAGATTGAATTTTGATACAATTTTTTGCAAGCATGATTAAAAAAATGACATATTATTATCTTTAAAATTTGGTAATTTTTCGTTGAGTATATATTTTTGTTGTAATTTTTTTTGTTAACAATTAATAATACTTTTAAAAAATCACAAAAAATATCTACTTAAAAAAAATTATCAAATTTTAAGAATAATAATATCTCATTTTTTTAATTATTCTTGTAAAAAATCACATCAAAATTCAATCTCTAAAATATTTTTAAAAATATATATTTACTATTGGATATTGTTGTTATGTTTTTAAATTATTTAAAGGTATTTTTGTCGATAGTAAAATTCGGGTGCATTTCTGTCAGCGTTTGAATAATTTGGGGACGTTTTTGGTGGTTAACCGTTCCTTTTATGTGTTTGATGAAATGCTTCTTCTATTTATGAGGTAGATTTTGTTCCTCTTGGCCTAGGTTGAGTAATTAGTGACTCTTGAGTTATCAAACTCTTTTGTTGATTGATAATTAGAAGTTGCTAATTGACTTGAGTGCCACTAAAGCTAGTCTTTCATTTATGATTTGGCTACGACTTGTGGACTCAAGTTGATATCCACTTGACTTCCCTTCATAGTTAGAGGTTATCTAAATGGAGCAATGGACAATTCTCATCATAATTGATAAAGATAATGAGGATAGGACTTCTAGTTCTCATACCTTGCGAAGAGCTTTTATAGTTGTTAGTTTATTTCCTTTGCCATTTACATTTCTTATTTCCTAAGTCTAAAACCCCAAAATATACAATCCATAACCAATAACAAGAACACTACCCTGTAATTCCTTTGAGAGACGACCCGAGGTTTAAATATTTTGGTTTATTCTTATTAGGGGTTTGTTACTTGTGACAACCAAATTTTTTATTGAGGAGTTGTTTGTTGGTTTAGAACTATACTATCAACGAGAATTCATTTGTGAAATTCTTTATCGACACACAATTTCTATTCATCAAAATGGTGTCGTTGCCGGGGAGTTGCAATGGTGTTATGTTATTGGTTATTGTATATATTTGAATATTGTGAATAGTTTGATTTTTGGATTGTTTGTTAATTTTTGCTCGTTTTAGGACTTTGTTTCACTATTTCTTGTTAGTTCTTATTTTTATTTTCTCTTTTCTTTATGAATTCTCACTTTGGCTATGAGTGTGGCTACAATTATGTTGTAGGAAGTGGAGATTGCAATGAAGAGATGCATGAAGGATGGGACAACCAAAGGTGGGAGGAGCCATATGCATGTGATCAATCCTCTTGGCAACAACCTCCACCAATGCATTATGAACAACAACCATTCCATGATGTATACCAAGACAATGGTTATGGTGAACCTCTCTATGACTATCAACCACCACCATATACCTATGAACCCCCTCCTCAACATAGTTTTGAACCACCATACTCACAAACCCCTCTTTACCAAGCACCTCCATATGACCCTAATCCATATCCACAATACAAATAACCTTATGAGCCATATGAACCATATCTAGAACCACCACAATATCAATATTTTCAAGAACCACCTCAATATACACCACCTCCATATCCTTACCAAGAAGAACCATCTTC
The DNA here is from genome assembly GCF_003086295.3 of Arachis hypogaea. NCBI lineage: Eukaryota > Viridiplantae > Streptophyta > Magnoliopsida > Fabales > Fabaceae > Arachis > Arachis hypogaea. The sequence continues at coordinate 81,916,947 of NC_092045.1, read as the reverse complement.
CTATTATAAACCCTTTCTCCAAAATAATGAACCCTCCTATCCACCCCAAGCCCCAATGGATGATTCTCTCACTTTGTTACTTCAAGGACAAAGAGAAATGCAAAGGGAGATACTAGAATTTGTGGCTACCTTGACCGAGGTAGTAAGCCGATTAGCCTTCCAATGCTTGAGTACTCAAGGAACTCCGAATGCCACATGTGTAGAATCAATTGAAGAGCATAGCATGAAAGAGAGATTGGAAACTCTGGTGGAGAAGGAGGAATGCTACTTTGTGTTAGAACAATTGGAGGAACCTATGATTATTGAAGAAAAGGAAGAAGTGGTTGAAGACTTAGGGGATGCAGAACCTCCATGGGAACCTAAAGTCATAGAAAATTCCTCCAAGAAGATTGAAATTGATGTTGAGGAGGAGAGTGCACAACCTCCAAAACAATTTTTGAATGAAGACTTGGAAAGAATAAAGCAAGAATCGAGTTCCCTTGGTGATGAAGATCGTGCATCCAACCTTCTTGGTGGTGAATCATTTGAGCTTGAGGAACCCTCTTCCGATGAAATAGGAAGCAATGTGGAGGTAGATTTTTCTCACCCTTCCATTTATAACTTGAGTGATGGAGAAAAGTTAGATGAAATTGATGAACAAAAGGTTGAAAGTGAAGAAGTTTGTGAAGAAGCGGAAGTGGTCAAGGAAGAACATAAGGGAGTAGAGCTTGCAAGAACACTAGAAATACCTCTCTCCAAGCCATCACCATCTATTCTTTCATTCAAGTGGGTAAATTCCTTATACGTAAGCTTTAAGATTCCCCTTGAATATGGTTTTCTTGAGATGGATGGTCAACTTAGACATATTTGTGGCTTTAAGAGTAAAAGGGAGATGGTTAGTGATTGGTATTGTAAATCAAAGTTCATTATGGTTATATGTTCAAAGCTTGATTGCAAGGGTTGGTGTAGTACTAGATTGCTTGGGTCTAGGATGATGTTTGGTCACTTGAATGAGAATTTCTAGACTATGGCACCCAGATGGATTAATGATGTTCAATTTGAGGATGGGTGTAGAAACAAGATATGGGATCTAGGAATACACGAGGATCAAATTTGGGAGCCCTTAGCTTGTGCGGAACCCCATCAAGGCTTGGAGTCATTATCTTTGAAGAATAAAGCTCATTGGAGATTCAAGCATTGGTGGATATTCAAGGATGGATACAAGCACAAGCCACCATGACAAGGAGCTCACCAAATGTCCAACTTAAGGACAGAAAATAAAAGTGCTAGGTGGGAGACACCCCACGATGGTAAAATCTTTTCATTTTTCTCTTTTGTAAATATTGGTTGAACTTTGTTTGATTTTATGTTTTGATTGGTTTGTTGAGTTTAATTGGTAGTTTAGTATCTCGAATAAGGTTTTATGGTGTTTTGGTAGTTATTGGAGGTTTGAAATGCTTGGTTTGGTGCAAAAACATGGAAAAATTTCAAAAAACAGAGCACCAACACACGCGTACGCGTTACCCACGCGTACACATGGCCCAAGTTTTTCGGCCAATCCACACGCACGCATCCCCTACACATACGCGTGGATGCAGAAGTTACACCCCTCCATACATTGACCTGAGAGTTGTGCCTATTTCATGCCAACTTTGTGCCTGAGGCACAACTCTACTCACACGTACGCCTCACCCACGCGTATGCGTCGCTGCTCCAAATAACTCACCATGCATATGCGTGACCCACACGTACACGTCGATGCCATTTCACCCATCCACGCTTACACGTCGCCTGACGAGTGCACGTGGATCACCTTATTCCACTTACCTTCTTTTCTCCTCCTATTTCCATTTCTTTCCTTCTTATCTCTTTTCTTCTTTTCTTTCCTTTCTTCACCCATCATCCAACACTACTATTCCAAGGGTTACCTGAAATTGAAGGTCGATCTCGGATGAGATCTGCTGTTGAGGTCGGAACTATTACGTTTGACTTGCTGAATCTGCTGAAGTTGCTGATCCTTGGTTACCGGAGGGTGGTGGTACCTGCAAGAGACTTTGATGCTTAAGTTAGCACGTGATTTAGACAGGATTTTATGTAGAATCAGAGTATGAGTTATACCTGGGTGCTCCAGTGTATTTATAATCGTGTAGAGTGACCTTCCTTTGAGATAAGATAGTTATCTTATCTTATCTTTAGAGGAACTGCCTTATCTTTCTTTGGCCTTACCGCCTTTAGAATGGGATTTGTTGCTTCATTCAGGCCTACTTGGGCCTTTGTGGTGATTTGGCCGAACTCTTTTTAGAAAGAGGTCAGTGGTGACCATCCTGAAGAGGTTGGTCGTTTTCGTCCACGGTTAACTCGGGTCGCATAGCTCAACCTATGGTATGAACAGTGCCCCTGCTCGGGCTCGATCTTACCCTTAAGGCCGTGTCTTTGGACTTCGACCATTTGGAGAGGTCGAGCTCGAGCACTTTGTTCTTAGTCGATCTCTCTAAGGCTCCTTGAATGCGAAGCATTTTCTTCTCTCCCTTTAGTTGTAACGTGCGTTTTGCACTCGTTTTCTCCTTGGAAACGTGCGAGGGTTTTAAAGCCTATTAACTCCTTTTTGCCGTTTCCTTTTTTCCCTCTTCACGTTTCATTTTGAACTTCTAGAGATTTGCTTCAGTTTCTTCTTCTTCTTTCTCTTCGTCTCTTTTCTCGTCGCGGTGCTTCGTTCTCTTGCTCCCAAGCCTTTCCATTTTCAATTGACTTTGAAAGTGTTTGTTCGGCGCGTCGTTCTTTCACCTTTGAGCAGTCATCGCCTTTTTCCTCTGTAGGTTGGTTTTTCTTCTTCTCTTCTTTTCTTTCAACATCTCTCTTTCTGCATGCTTACATTGTTGTGTATAAAGTTTTGATCTTGTATGAAAAGTTTGAGTCTTTCTACGTCTCTATGCCTGATCGTTGCTGTGATGTGCGCTTTCTTGTATCTCTAGTAGTATTTGCTTTTTTAGGGCTTTTTGGCTTGTCGCTGTCCCTGTCTCTTTTCCCCCTTATGTGAATTCCTTATGTGCAAATCTTTTGTTTGAAATTGTTTTTAGCTTCGTATGATAAACTGTTAGTTAGAAAAGATTGTATCTTTTGATGATTTCTTGTGTAGTCTATTTGATGATGATTGTTTTCTTGCTGCTTGTGTGGGCTGATGTTTGCCAGGAAAGGATTAGTCTCTTTGTGTCTTCTGTTGAGAGGTGTTAGGGCATAAACTGTCGATACTCCCCTTTGTTTTCTGAAATTCTTGCCTTGTTGTTGCCTCCAAAGGGTGCCCCTGGACTTTAGTGTGAGTCTTGGGGCTTCCCTTTTACTACCGTGTCTGATGCTTGCTGTTTACGTTCCTTATCCGAGTTGTCTCCATACATGCCCGAGTTGTTTGGCAGTAACCCATTTTTTATTTTTTCTCTTTTTCTTATTGTAGGAATAGTTGGCCCATGTCTTCTTGCAAAAACATTGTTGAGATGTCTACTAAGATTCCTGAAGGGATGTCTAACTGGCTGGACTCCATGGTATTGATGTGCGTTACCGTGGCTGATCCCGAGTACTGGGTCCGACTTAGGAGGTTTCATAGAATTTGTAGTAATAGGGATGAGAAGAAAAATTATGAGTTGGTGTCGCCTGATCTTGAGGAGACGATGAGCTTTCCCTATTTGACTCAGGGGGAGCGGCCCTTTTTCTACGCGTACAACTACTTTTTTAGTCAATTAAATATCACCATCCCTTTTACCACTTTCGAGATCGAGCTGTTGTGGTCTTGCAATGTAGCCCCTTCTCAACTCCATCCGAACTCCTGGGGTTTCATAAAGATCTTCCAACTACTGTGTCAGGAGTTGGATGTCCATCATACCATAAATCTCTTTCTACATCTCTTTATGTTGAGAAAGCCTGGGGTATCTAAGAAGAAAGCCTCTAGGGAAGAAAGTTTTTTCTATATATGATGAGTCTTTTAGGGACTTTAAGAATTACTACTTTAAGATTCGAGCTGTTGAAGGTGTCCATCCTCTTTTCTTGGATGAGAACAATAAGCTCGCCTTCCCTTTATGTTGGCATGAAAATGTAGTATTGACTAAGTACTCTTGGGAGAGTCTGAATGAGGTCAAATAGGCCTTTGTGAATGTATTAGAGGAAAACTGGGGGGAGCCCCCTCATCTTCACACGAAGAAGTTTCTAAGAGATCCTTCCCTTCTTCGTGCCGAACTGGATAGTGACCGACTTCTTTTCTGTATTTGCACTTTGTAGTTTAATTCTGCCTTCTTCTATTTGTGACTTGTTTTCTTGGTTTCTATTTTGCAGAGATGGTGAATTCTACAGGTTCCATGAAGGCCTATCATCGGGCTAGGAAGGCAACTGCTGCTCAAAATATCTCGGCAAAGGGTTAGGGAGAGGGATCTTCTCAAATTCCTCCAAAAATGCTGACCTCAGACACTTCAGGTCTGAGGAAGGTTATTCCAACTCCTCAGGTTCACGTGGTTTCCTCTGCCTCTCTCCAGCCAACCTCTGGTGCTACCTCTTCTCCTATTGCTGATCCTTCTCCAAAAAAGCAGAAGACTGTTGGTCCTTATGACTTGGATGCCCCTGATTTTGATACCGTGGGGTTTGTTGATAACCAGATTGCCCCTTATGGCCAACTTTCCATGGATGATGTGTTCATCCTTCATTAGTTGGACTTCATCACCAACAACAGCATTCGTATGGCCCATATGGGTGAGGCTTTGTAACGTACGATCCAGGATTCTTCAGTCCATGCGACGAAAGACTTTATGAAGGATGCCAAGTTCGAATTCAATAGAATCAAAGGTTTGAAGGACGAGCTGGACGTTAAAGTGGCCAAGTTGGAACTGTATGTGGAGTGGGAGAAATCTCGAGCTACTGCTGCAGAGGCTGCTACAAATATGGGCGAGGAGATGGCCAAGATGTCGAAGAAGAATTATACCCGTACTTATGCCGAGTTATTGGAGACTAGGGAGAGGCTTGAGTCTGTCCATGCTGATTATGTCGAGCTCCAGGGCCACCTGGTGGGTAGTGTAACCGATGCTTATGAGAACCTAAAGGCCCAAATCCAAGTTCTTGTCCCTGAGCTCAACCTTACCCTCTTTTGTTTGGACAATGTAGTGGACGATGGCAAGATTGTGCCTGTCCCGGACGATGATGATGAGGAACCTCCCCCTGCGCCGCTAATCAAGGCTTCTGCTGCCACGACTTCTTCAACTCCCTCAGCTGAGGTCGACCATCCCGAGCCTAATCTTGATGTCAAAATTCTGAACTGGGAGGATGGGACTGTTGATGCGATCCCCTTGAAGGTCATTCATCCCTCTTCTACCCAGGATGCTGCTACCAAGGAGACTTTGGACCCCTTGTGATTTCTGTGTACTTATATAGTCTGACTTTGTGGACTTCCAAACTTTTAATTTTTTGTAACTTTTCATACGGTTGGTTCTCTTGACATTTAGTTGCTTCTATGCAGCTTTTTAAGTTGGAAAAAACAAACACTTTTAAACTCTGAGGTTGTCCTTTAGGTAGCCTTTTTAAATGTTTAATGTCTGATTTTGATGGCTACGCTTTTCTGATATGTTGACCATACCTTTGCAATTTTTGTGGATCTTTGTAGAGTGTTGGTATTTTGACATCCGACCTCTTTTTGATCTTCTTGTTTTGTCTATCCTTGCTTTGGGCGAGGTGAACTTTGGGGCTAATTTGTCCGACAACATTTTAGTGGTCGCGTAGAGCCTTTTTAGTTAGTCCGAACAATTTTGATTGCCTTGTCATGGAGTTGTGGCGTTTTGGGCAACGCTATGTCCCTTTTAATGCACGTCTCTTGAGCCTCGAGTCGCTTTTATATCTTCTTTGACCTTGTGCGTTTGCTTTTTAAGTAGTGTCTTTTCTCAAGACTTCATACTTTTCAGCAAAGCATTCTTGGCCTCTGTGAGATATCTTTGTCCCTTTTTAGTGATCCTTTCATAGGTCCGACTTCGCTTGTCGGTCCAACTTAAGTTATTTTTAGTAGTCCATTTTTAGTCAGAACTCGTCAGGCCACTTTTTATGGATTACTTTTTATAACTTCTTGCATTAATCTGTTTCTAATGCTTTCACCTTGCCGACCTCTTTGTAATCGGGTGATGAATTTGGTTTTCACCTTACCGACTTTTTTGTAATCGGACGATGAATTTGGTTTTCATCTTGCCGACCTCTTGGTAATCGGACGATGAATTTGGTTTTCACCTTGCCGACCTCTTGGTAATCGGACGATGAATTTTTGCGCTCAGATTAATGCGTCTCGTAGGAAACTTTTTAGGGAATTTGAAAAAACTTTATTCAAATAGAAAATAGGTATGTAAACAAGGATATATACATATGAGTGCTTACCCTTCTAAGTCGGGCAATTTTGTAGATCTTGGCCTAGCGCCTCATTAAAAAACCTTTTCAGGAAAAAGAGTGCACCTTGACCTATGATCTTTATTACTTTTCTAACTATAGTACCTTCTTAGGTTACAAGCATGCCATGACCTTGGTAGCTCTCGCCCCTCGAGGTCAGACACCTTGTAGTAGCCTTTTCCCAGTACCTCTATGACTCGGTAAGGTCCTTTCTAGTTATCTGCTAGCTTTTCTTCTCCTGATCGACCTGCTCCGATGTCATTTCGGATTAGGATAAGGTCGTTGATGGCAAAACTTTGCTGGACTACCTTCTGAATTATACCTTGAAGCCATTCGACGCTTTAACGCTTCCTCTCTAATCCAAGCTCTTTCTTGGACTTCTGGAAGTAGGTCGAGTTCTTCTCTTTGAATTCAGGAGTTGGCCTCTTCATTGTAGAGGATCATTTTGGGGGATCCTTCTTCTATCTCCACTAGGATCATTGCTTCCATTCGTAGGCAAGTCAAAAGGGTGATTCTCCTGTGGTGGACTGCGGAGTTGTCCGATATGCCCATAGGACTTGCGGGAGCTCTTCAGCCCAAGCTCCCTTAACAGCCTGTAGTCTTCTTTTTAATCCAGCTAGTATGACTTTGTTGGCGGCCTCTGCTTGTCTGTTGGCCTGTGGATGTTCTACAGATGTGAATTGGTGCTTTATTTTCAAGTCAGCTACCAAGTTCCTGAAACCTGTGTCAGTGAATTGAGTGCCATTATCTGTGGCTATCCTTCCCATCTTTTTTCAGCCTCTGTGGGTGTGGTGCCTTTGGCACATACGGCTTCAAGGTTGGCTTTGGTGAAGATGGAGCAAGGATCTCTTCTTCCTTCTTGCTTCCCTGTTTTTCTACAACTTCTTCTTCATGGTTGCCCTTTGTTCTGAGGGTTACCTGAAACTGTAGGTCGATCTTGGACGAGATCTTCTGATGCCAGGGCATCTTGACCAGTTTCACTAACCTTTTTTATATTTTAGGGTAGTTTCATGTATTTTCTTAGTAAATAAGTAAGTTTTGGATAAAAATACACTTACATTTTGATTCAAGCAAACATTGTGAACTTTACATGATTTCATCAGAATTATGCAGGAATTGAATGATAAAATGGATAATGCATGATCTCATGACTTGGAACAGAGCTTTGATGCACTTTATTTGCTTGATTTCAGGACAAAGGAAGCAAGGAAGAGCCACGTTAATCTAATTAACGTGACCACTAACATGGAATGGGAATGAGCTTGCAGCGTTAATGAAAAAAGTGATCGCCAATAACACCTTCAAAGTCATCATAGCCCACATTAGTTGCCACGTTAATTACATTAACATGGTAGCTAATGTGGAGGAAAAGGGGAGCTCCAACGTTAGTGGTAAAAGTGAATACCACTAACGTTCCAAAAGGGCACACTTATCCACGTTAAGAGTCACGTTAATCCAATTAACGTGAACTCTAACGTGGGAGGAGAAAGCAATCACCAACGTTAGTGACACTCACCTTTGTCACTAATGTTGGACTAAGCCAATATTGCCTACGTTAGTGGTCACGTTAAGACCACTAACGTGAAGGGTAACGTGGAGCAAGGAATGATAGGCCAACGTTAGTGACACTCACCTTTGTCACTAATGTTGGAGATGGCAATCACCACCATGTTAGTGGTCACGTTAATGCAATTAACGTGACGCACTGACTTCGGAAGAAGGGGCGTTTGAAGCGTTAGTGACAAAGGTAAGTGTCACTAACGCTCTCGAAGCTTGGGCATGCCCACGTTAAGGGCCACGTTAGTTACATTAACGTGGATCAATAATGTGGGAAAAAGAAGCAAAGAGCAACGTTATTGGTAAGGGTGAATGCCAATAACATTTGCGAAGGATTAAGAAGCAACGTTATTGGTAAAGGTGAATGATGACAAGTCATCATATACCCATTTTTCAAGCTAATTTCACTTGTTTCACTAGTTTTCATGCACTTTCTTGCATTCTAAGTAGGTAATTTGGAATGAAAATGCATGACTTCTTTAAATCAAACAACCACCATTTAATTGATGCTAAATCATGAGGTTTGGGCAAAAATTAATTGATTTTTAATGATTTATAAACCTTGTGAATTTGGTGATACTTTGATTAGTTATTTTGATTAATTGTAGGTAAAGAAAAGAAGAAAAGAAGAAAGCGTGGCCCAAGGAAGAAAAGTGTGGCAACGAACATGAGGAAGTGTGGCACATGAAAGGAGCACAAAGGAAAATTCCAAGGAGGCAATGTTTCAATGTTCTGCTGACTTTGTGAGCTGAGCACAATTTGAAGCAAAGAAATAAGGAAAGGAAAAACAATGCTCAGCTCACCAAGTGAGCATTGTCGAAATCATTGAAGAAATAATTCAAGGAAATTATTTGCCAAAGGCCTTCTCCAAGATTTGAACCCATGACCAAAGGGGGGTGGGGGAGTGCTCCTTGCAAAGAAAATAAGCCAAAATCGGCCAAAATGCTGCCAGCAAGTTTCGAACACAGAGGTTTCAGCAAGGAAGATGCACTCCTAGCACCACTTGAGCGCTACCCTGATGATGTCCAAGACTTGGCACGCAAAATATTTCAAAGGACCTCCCCTTGGAAGCCAATGCTCAGCTCACAAAGTGAGCAGAGCACTACTCCTGGTGCACCACACAAACACTTAACACGGGCCAGGGGAGTGGAGCGCGCAACAAATTTGGCACGGTCCAAGGCAAGACGTGCGCACAAGGCCTCAATGCTCAGCTCAACGTGTGAGCTGAGCATTCCCCTGGTGCCTCCCCCCCAACATTGCACGCTACAAGGGAACCCACACACAAGGCCTCAATGCTCAGCTCAACTTGTGAGCTGAGCATCCTCCTGGGAGCAATTTTCACATGGGCCAAATTCAACCAAAAGTCTATTTATATTCAATTCCTCACCAATTGAACCAAGGCCATCTAGATCCTCAAATCCAAAGCAAGCTAAGCCCATTATCATCACTTAAAGGCACAAGGATCAATTAGCTTAGGAATTTATTTTTAATTGTAATTTGTTTAGAATTTGATTTTCATTTTTCAGCCTATAAAAAGGCATTTGTTTCATTTTCAGAAGGAGAGCCCCCATTAGAGAATATGGGAGGGCAGCTCCATTGGAATAGCTCTCTCTTTTAAGTTTTCTTTTGAATTTTGGTTTGGGAAGGAAGGAATTCTGTTTCATTCCTGATTTGAGATTCATCTTGTTCTTTTACTGCATAATTCAATTTTCATTTGCTGTTTTAAATCTTCTTCTTCTGCAATATGTTCTTTTACTTTTCAGCAACTTTTCTCTTGTTGGATCAAGAAAGGATTGGAGATCTAGACCTGTTTTCTAGTCTCCTCCACCCCTGAGATCTTTAACATCCTTTTTAATTTGCTGCAAATTAAGCATTGCTTTTCTGTTTTTTTAATCTTTCAAGCATTTTTACTTTCTGTTGCATTGCTTCCAATTTACATTTCCTGCAATTGCTCTAAGTTCTTATACACTGTAATTTTGTTTCTCTGTTTACATTGCTCCCAGCACCCAGTTCCTTTTATTCTTCCTGCAATTTAGATTTCCAGTTGCTTGAATTACTGCTTCCATTTTACTTTTCATGCAAGATAATTCTTCTGCAATTGTTCTAAGTTACTGATTTACTACTTTCATTTAAATTTCTTGCACCCAATCCCCTTTACTTTTCATGCAATTTACATTTCTTGTCATTTAAGATTCTTGCAATTTACATTTCTTGCTCTTTAAGTTACTTGCCAATTTACATTCTGCAGCTTTAAATTCCCTGAAATTCAATTTCTGTTGCTTCAATTTCGCATCCAATTCACTTCTATGTTAGCTTGACTAAACTAATCACCCACTAAAGTTGCTTGATCCATCAATCCCTGTAGGATCGACCTCACTCTAAGTGAGTTATTATTACTTGATGCGACCTGGTACACTTGCCGGTGAGTTTTGTGTTGGATCGTTTTCCGCACATCAAGTTTTTGGCGCCGTTGCCAGAGATTGATTTAGATCAACAATGATTAAGTGGTTGAGAAGTCTAGATCAAGCATTTTTTTGTTTTTGTTCTCTGTTTTAAATTGATAGCAAGGTGTTTGAGCTATTGCCTCACTAAGAAATTCTTTCTCTGTGACATGAATTTCGAATTTCATTGATGTTTACAAAATACAAATAGAGTTCAACTCATCTTATGGTCAAACAAAATTTTATGGGATATCACCCACCATCACCGATCTCTAATGGTGTTTGGGAATATCACCAAGAGAATACACATTCTGAGCACTCCAACTCATGGAGATTTGCTTCAGAGACACAAGATGAGCAAGAGAATCATATGGGATACTTCCCACCACCACAAAATGATTCAAGTCATTACTCTAATGGTGGCTGGGAGTATCACCAAGGAATGAAAGAGCATCCACCCTCACGTTCCAGTTTCTCATTTGAAAGTTCTTCATCACTTGATTATGCCTCAACACAAAGTTTTCTCCAAAATCCATACAAGTCATCCCATCAATCACATAACTCATTCCACACCCCCCAACACAACTTCACCACAATACATCCACGTCACCAAAATTACTCTCAACCTTCATCTTTTGAACCAGCAGATGAGGATTACCTTCAAGCCATTGAAATACATAGAAAACTCGTGGAAAGATACACACAACCCCAATCCTGGAAAGAAACCATCCTCAAGAAGATGAATGGGACCTTAGAGTAAACAATGGGGAATTTAGAACCATCAAACAGTGAGGATGAAGACCAATTTGTGGGTGAGGAAGTGGAAAAGCAAGATGAGGAAGCCTCTGTGTCAAGTGAAAATTCAATGGAAAATGAGGAGAAGGAGGCAATTGAACCTGAAACTGCATATCCACAGAAGCCACTTGAGGTGACAAATGAACATGAAAATTCACAACTCTCCCAAACCCCCCTGGACCAAAACGCCTCAACACTTGAATCCATGATTGAAAGGTATGAAGAGGAGATGAAGAAAGCTTGGGAAGATCAGCAAACCTCCTGCATGAAAGAGCTATTAAAGCAAATGTTGAGTGTAAAAGAGGAAGTGGAAGAACAAGGTAGTGAGGAGGACAATCAAGAACGTCCAAACTCAAGGGAAACAGAAGGGCACATGAAGGAAGAGCTCACTGAACCACCAATTCAAAAGACTTTTGATGAAGAAAACACTCAAAAAATCACACAGCAACCAAGTCTTGAATCCAAAGAAGTGAAGGCAACTAGCAAGAACACCAATTCTGTCCCTAATCCAGCAAGCAAGATCAATCAAGCCATTTGCAAAAGGAAGCTTACTGAGGAAAGGCCAAGACAAGGGACACTAGCTGAATCTTTCCCTCTTTTGAGGTCATTCCTCTTAACAAACTGGAAGAAGAGGAAGAAAGTAAAGAATAACATGTCAAGCTAATGACACTAAAAGAGCACTTGTTGGGAGGTAACCCAACCGTAGGTATAATTTTTCTTCTCTGCTTTGTTTTCTTTCTTAGCTTTGTTTAAATTCAATAAATTGGCATATGGTTACATTCTAAGTTTGGTGTTGCCTTGCAACAAATTGTTTTCAATCTTTTTGGATGATTGCATCAAATCAAAAATGAAAGTGACACACCAATATTCTAAGTTTGGTATGCCACTTATTTTCTATGCAATTCATTCAAGCAACACTACTTGTCTGCATAATCATAATGCCTCTCAGTTTTATTTTTCTCTTTTAATTTGACACTTTTTCATTCTACTTTCTTTAGTCATTTTTCTGTTTTAAAATGCTTTCATTTCAGTTTGCTCATTTACTGTGTTTGTTAAGACATTACCAAGAGAGCTTTATTCATGACAAATTCTTGGCTTGGTGATTGTACTTAACAAATAACAGTTTCACTTGCTTAGTTTCAATTCAAATAAATTGACATATGATTGCATTCTAAGTTTGGTGTTGCTATGCAAAAAAATTTGGTTCAAATTCTTCCAAGATACTTGCATTAATTCCAAGTGAAAGTGTCACACTAAGTTTGGTGTGTCACTTATCTTTTATGCAATGTATTGTGCTCGCCTTCTTAAGTTTGCAATCACAATGTCTCTGTCTCTTGTGCCTTGATTATTATCTTTAATTTTGCTTGCTTAGAATACATGTACTACTAACTTTTCATTGTGTAAGACATTCATGATCCATCTTAGCCCCATAGCCATTGTTCTAATTGCTACTTGAGGATGAGCAAGCATTCTGGGTGTTGGTATGGGAAGAACGAAGAATAGAAGGAAAAGAATAACAATAGAGAAAATGATTGCAAGGTTGTAAAGTTCCTTTTCCTCTCATTTGTTTCCAGCACCTAAATTTCATGATTGTCTTTATCTTCTCTGTTTACATGTGTGTATGAATAAACATAGCTTGAATCTTGATTTGTAACATGTTGCTGTGGCATTATAACTACCAACTTGAATTCTGTGAGTTCAAAAGCAGTAAAGCATCATGATCATAAACAAACAAGGAATTAAAGAAGAACTTAGCATGTGCATACAAGTATTGGAAAGCTAGTATGATTGATTGTTGCTCAATTGCATTGGATTTTATTTAATTGAAGTTTTTCATCTAGTACATTTTGTGAAATCCTTTGAAAATCATGAAAACCTTAAAGAAGCAAATACAATTAAAGCAAGAAAAGAAAAAGGGAAAGAATGAGAAAGTTGAAGGCTCTGAGTACCAATGACAATTCCATTGTTAAGTGCTTGTGGTGTTTATGTATCAAGTCAAATGCTTGAAAACAAAACACTTAGAAGTCAAGGCTAGGCTCAAGTGTAAAAGCACTCCCTCAAAGCTCAAGGCTCTGAGCATCAATGATTAGAGAGTCAAGAAAAGAAAAAAATGTGCTTAATGAAGTCCTCTAATTAAATGCTTGTAGTGCTTATGTATCAAGTGGTAATACTTGAAAACAAAGCATTTAGAGTCGTAGCTTTGTTATCAACTCATGGGGCAAAGCACCCAAAAGGAGAAGCTAATAAGAAAATCAAAAGCTTGTTTCAAGGAAGAAATATAAGAAAAAGATTTCATAAATTGAGCTAGATAGAAGCATTAATCATTTACATTTCTTTTGTGATTGTAGTATGCTTAGAAAACTAGCTTACCATGAACATTGAGTTGCTATTCTTCTTACCTTGGATTGTCAAATTTTATTGCATGATTCCTTTCTTGCTTGGAGACAAGCAAGGTTTAAGTTTGGTGTTGTGATGACAAGTCATCATATACCCATTTTTCAAGCTAATTTCACTTGTTTCACTAGTTTTCATACACTTTTGGAATGAAAATGCATGACTTTTTTAAATCAAACAACCACCATTTAATTAATGCTAAATCATGAGGTTTGGGCAAAAATTAATTGATTTTTAATGATTTATAAACCTTGTGAATTTGGTGATACTTTGATTGGTTGTTTTGATTAATTGTAGGTGAAGAAAAGAAGAAAAGAAGAAAGTGTGGCCCAAGGAAGAAAAGTGTGGCAAAGAACATGAGGAAGTGTGGCACATGAAAGGAGCACAAAGGAAAATTCCAAGGAGGCAATGTTTCAATGCTCTGCTGACTTTGTGAGTGAGCTGAGCACAATTTGAAGCAAAGAAATAAAGAAAGGAAAAACAATGCTCAGCTCACCAAGTGAGCATTGTCGAAAGCATTGAAGAAATAATTCAAGGAAATTATTTGCCAAATGCCTTCTCCAAGATTTGAACCCATGACCAAAGGGGGGTGGGGGAGCGCTCCTTGCAAGGAAAATAAGCCAAAATCGGCCAAAATGCTACCAGCAAGTTTCAAACACGGAGGTTTCAGCAAGGAAGGTGCGCTCCTAGCACCACTTGAGCACTACCCTGATGATGTCCAAGACTTGGCACGCAAAATATTTCAAAGGACCTCCCCTTGGAAGCCAATGCTCAGCTCACGCTACTCCTGGTGCACCACACAAACACTTAACACGGGCCAGGGGAGTGGAGCGCGCAACAAATTTGGCACGGTCCAAGGTAAGACGTGCGCACAAGGCCTCAATGCTCAGCTCAACTTGTGAGCTTAGCATTCCCCTGGTGCCTCCCCTCTAACATTGCACGCTACAAAGGAACCCACACACAAGGCCTCAATGCTCAGCTGAGCCCACTGAAGATTGTAACAGGTTCAACTCAGGATCAAAGGCCCATATCCAAGACTTGAAGAGCTGACTAGAAGATCAAGAAGAGTAGTATATATAGGAGTAGTTTTGAATTAGAAAGAAGCTTGGCATTTTAGAGAACTACACTCTGTATATTTACTTTTCCTTTAATTTCTAGTTTACTTGAGAATGTACTCTTCTCTACCATCTTCCATTTCCAGAGCTATGAACAAATAAACCCCTTTTCATTGGGTTAGGGAGCTCTGTTGTAATTTGATGGATCAATTATAGTTTTCATTCTTCTTCTTCTTTCTTTTCTCTTGATTTACTAGAAAGCTTTCGATCCTAATTCAATTGATTAGTTGTCTTAGAAAAGAAACTCTCCATAATAGGATCTCCTCTGAGCCTTGGAAAAGGGATGAGGAGATCATGCTAGAAATGCTTTCTCATGTTGGACCAAATTGGGGTTTGGACGGATATAGTGACATATAATCCTCCTAACACTTTGATTTGGAAATACATGTGGTATAATCAGTGACCATACTTCATCTCTTCCCATGAGCAATTAAATCAAGGAATTGGGCAATTGTTCAAGCTTAGAGAGATTGGGTTGCCAAGGAATTGGGATCCAATCACTTAAGATTGCCAAGGAGATCAATGAATGCATTGATTGAGGAAGAGATGTGAATGAACTTGATCTGGAGAATGCAACATCTCCTAAGCCCAATGAATCCTCCATTTCTGATCTTACCCATTCTCTTTACTTTCTGCCAGTTATTTTCATGTTTATTTCCCCAAATCCCCATTTAAGATTCTGCAAGTTACTTTTTGCAATTTACTTTTCCGCCATTTAATTTTCTGCAATTCTCAACTCAATTTCTGCTTAGCTCAACTAGAACATTCCTCCAATTAAAATTGCTCGATCAATCAATCCCTGTGGGATTCGACCTCACTCTATTGTGAGTTTTTACTTGACGACAATTTGGTATACTTGTCGAAGAGAGATTTGTTGAGAGACAAGTTTTTGTACATCGTCTTCTGTACTGATTGGAGACGACGGATCTGGCTTGTGCGTGGTGGCCGGAGCTGTCGTGTCTGGCTTGTTGGACTGCCAATGCTGCTGATCCTTTGTCACCGGAGGGTGGTGGTACCTGCAAGGGGCTCTTATGCTTAAGTTAGCAAGGGTATTAAACAGGTTTTATGTAGGATCAGAGTATGAGTTATACCTGGGTGCTCCAGTGTATTTATAATGGCGTAGAGTGACCTTCTTAGATAAGATAAATTAGTTATATTATCTTATCTTTATCCTTTGAGTGAGGTCATCTTATCTTCAAGGGAACCGCCCTTCTCTCTATAGGCTTGACTGCCTTAGGTTTTGCGGCGCGGTCCTCCATTTGGGCCCTTTTTGGGTTTTCTTAGTGATTTGACCGAGCTCTTTGAGAATAGGTCAGATTGTCCTGACCTGAAGAGGTCGGTCGACTTATCAGTAGAACATCCCGAGTCGGAAAGCTCGTCCCAGGGTATGAATAGTGCCCCTGCATCGGCTCGGGCGTTCTGTTCTCGGGGTATGTGGCGGACCTTATATTCCCCGACTTGTCCGAGTTGTTTCCTGGTTTTGTCCAAGTACTTTTTCATGGTGGGGTCTTTGGCTTGGTAGCTCCATGTTATTTGTGAAGTGACAACTTGTGAGTCGCTAAAGATGATAAGCTTTTGAGCTCCAACTTCCTTGGCCAGCTTCAAACCAGCTAGTAGCGCCTCATATTCTGCTTGGTTGTTTGAGGCAAGGAACCCGAATTTGAGGGAAAGTTCGATTTGGGTTCCCTGGTCGCTTTCAATTATCACACCTACGCCGCTTCCCATTTTATTTGAGGAACCGTCTACGTAGAGATTCTACTTGTTAGGGATTTTCGGGGTGTTTGTAAATTCTACAATGAAGTCAGCTAGATATTGTGATTTGATGGCTGTCTGAGCTTTATATTAAAGGTCAAATTTGGACAACTCGACTGCCCATTGCAAGATTCTGCCTGCTAAGTCTATTTTCTGCAAAATTCCTTTTATGGGTTGGTTGGTCCAAACCCTAATGGTGTGAGCTTGGAAATATAGACGAAGTCGTCGAGATGTTAATACGAGAGCATATGCGAATTTTTCTATTTTTTGGTAGTTCAGTTTGGATCCTTGTAATGCTTTGCTAATGAAGTACACAGGTTGTTGCCCACTGTCGTCTTCTCGGACTAGTGCTGAGGCTACTGCCCGACTTCCTACTGCGAGATATAATATAAGTGGTTCTCCTTCCCGAGGCCGAGCAAGGATAGGTGGCTGTCCCAGGAATCTTTTAAAATCTTGGAAGGCCTGCTCGCACTCCGTTGTCCATTCGAACCTCTTTCCCTTCCTTAGAGTGGCATAGAAGGGGAGAGATCTTATTGCTGATCCAGCTAGAAATCTGGACAAGGCTGCCAACCTTCCTTTGAGTTGTTGTACTTTCTTGACACAAGTCGGGCTTTTCATGTTGAGTATGGCCCGACATTTATCCGGATTTGCCTCGATTCCTCTTTGTGTTAGCATAAGACCCAAAAACTTGCCAGCTTCTACTGCGAAGGTGCATTTTACAGGATTAAGTCGCATGGCATGCCTTCTTATAGTGTCGAATACTTGGGTGAGGTCGGATAGCAGCGTCTTTTCACTTTGTGTCTTTATTAACATGTCGTTCACATATACTTCCATGATTTTTCCGATGTGATTCATGAAGATCTTATTCATTAATCTCTGATAGGTAGCTATTGTGTTCTTTAGTCCAAAGGGCATGATGATGTAGCAGTAGTTTGCTTTTGGGGTTAAGAACGAGATTTTTTCTTAGTCGGGTGGATACATCGGGATTTGATTGTATCCCGAATATGCATCCATAAACGAGAGGTATTTATACCCGGAGGAGGCATCTACTAGAGGGTCGATACTTGGGAGTGGATAAGGATCTTTTGGGCAAGCTTTGTTGAGATCAGTGTAATCGGTGCACATCTACCACTTCCCATTTGATTTTTTCACCAAGACAACGTTAGCTAGCCATAGTGGGTACATGACTTCTCTTATGAATCCTGCCTCCAGTAGAGCTTGTACCTGTTCTTCCACAGCTTGGGATCGTTCTGGCCCGAGCTTTCTACGTTTCTGTTGTACTGGCCAAGATTCTAGGTAGATTGCTAGCTTGTGGGACATTAACTTGGGGTCTATGCCTGGCATGTCTGCAGCCTTCCATGCAAAGAGGTCGACGTTATCTCGTAAGAATGGTACAAGTGATTCTTTTATGTCTCCTTTTAGGATTGTACCGATATTGGTTATTTGGTCCGGGATATCTCCAATCTGGACTTTTTCTATTTCACCTTCGGGTTATGGGTGGAGTTCTTCCCGCCTCTGAGCTCTATCGAGTTCAATTGTGTGGAATTCTTCTCCTCTGCCTCTGAGGTTTAAACTTTTGTTGTAGCAGCGGCGCACCGTCGTCTGGTCTGCTTTTATTGTAGCTATTCCTTCTGTAGTTGGGAACTTCATGCATAGGCTGAGCGTACGTCGACCACAATGTAGTCTATTTTGAAGTGTTCTTGACTGGTTTCCTTTTCCAAAGGTCGTGTGTAGTGAAACGTATCCAAGTGGTTGAACTGGGGTGTCTCCCAGTCCAAATAGGTTGTTCGGATATGCTCTGAGTTCTTTTTCTTCTAGGCCGAGTTTGTCGAAGGCAGTTTTGAATAATATGTCGGCGGAGCTTCCTTGGTCTATCAGTGTGCAATGGAGATTTGCGTTTGCCAATACGATAATGATGACCATAGGATCGTCGTGTCCTGGGATGATGCCAGATGCATCCTCTTTGGTAAAAGTAATTGTGGGGATGTCGGGTGTTTCCTCTCTTCCCTCAACATGATATATTTCTTTGAGATATCTTTTGCGAGATGATTTGGAGATCCCGCCTTCCACAAATCCTCCGTGTATCAGGTAGACATGTCTCTTGGGTGTACGAAATGGTCGCTCTGCCTGTCTGACATCTTCATCCATTCTTCTTTTTCTGGGATCGTCTGCTCGGCTCGCCAGATACTGATCTAATTTTCCTTCTCTTACCAGTTTTTTTATGATATTTTTTAAGTCAAAACATTCGTTGGTGGAATGTCTGTAGATTCAATGGTATTCACAATATTCTGCCTGTTTTTCTCCTCTTTTTTTTGCTTTTGAGTGGTCGAGCTGGGGGTATCTTTTCAGTATGGCATACTTCTCTGTAGACATCCACAATGGATACCCAAAGAGGGTTATAATTGTGGTATTTTTTATCTTTCCCCCATGTCGATCTTCTTTTTTCTTGGATTCTTTGTCCTTGTCTCGGGAGGAGTAGGAGAATCCGGATTTTGAGGTCTCTCCTAGTCGAGCGTTTTCCTCCATGTTGATATGCTTCTCTGCTCGTTCTTGTACCTTATTTAGAGATGTGGGATGCTTTTTCGATATGGATTGGCTAAAAGGCCCTTCTCGTAGGCCATTGATGAGGCCCATGATGGCCGCTTCCGTGGGTAGACTTTATATGTCTAGACATGCCTTGTTGAATCTTTCCATGTAGCTGCGGAGACTTTCTCGATCTCCTTGATTGATTCCTAATAGACTTGGGGCTTACTTGGTTTTGTCTTTCTGGATAGAGAATCTGGCTAGAAATTTCTTGACTATGTCATCGAAGCTTGAGATGGACCTGGGGGGTAGATTGTCGAACCACTTAATCACCGTTTTTGTTAAGTTAGTCGGGAAGGCTTTGTAGCAGATTGTGTCTGAGGCATCAGTGAGGTACATTCAACTTCTAAAATTACTGGGGTGGTGGCTAGGATCTACCGTGCCATCGTATAAGGCCATATTCGGGAGTTTAAAGTCGTTTGGGATTTTGGTCTTCATGATCTCCTTGGTGAATGGATCTTGGTCCTTGTGGGAGCTGTCCTTATGGGTGGAACAAGTGGCTTTGGTTTTGAGATCGGCTTCGAATTTTAGGAGTTTGTCCTCTAATTCCCGGCGTCGCCTTATCTCCATTTGTAGGTCCTTCCCAGCTTCTCGCTGATGTTAGGCTTCTTTCTCGAGTTGTTTTAAACGACCTTGAAGTGTCTCAAGGGCCAAGATTGGTGAACTTTTGTCTTCGTTAGGTTACGGGGTATCTTTTGGTGTAGTGTCCACATTTTTGTGCGGCGTTCTGTCTTCTAGACCTAAATCGTGGCCGTTGTCATGGTCGTCCGCCATGGTGATGGGATGACGTCCAGGTTCCCCAGCAACGGCGCCAATGTTCCAAGGGTTACCTGAAACTGTAGGTCGATCTCGGACGAGATCTTCTGTACTGATTGGAGATGACAGATCTGGCTTATGCGTGGCGGCCGGAGCTGTCGTGTCCGACTTGTTAGACTGGCAATGCTACTGATACTTTGTCAACGGAGGGTGGTGGTACCTGCAAGGGACTCCGATGCTTAAGTTAGCAAGTGTATTAAGCAGGTTTTATGTAGAATCAGAGTATGAGTTATACTTGGGTGCTCCAGTGTATTTATAATGGCGTAGAGTGACCTTCTTAGATAAGATAAATTAGTTATATTTTCTTATCTTTATCTTTTGAGTGAGGTCATCTTATCTTCAAAGGAACCACCATTCTCTCTGTAGGCTTGGGCTGCCTTAGGTTTTGGGGCGCAGTCCTCCATTTGGGCCCTTTTTGGGCTTTTCTGGTGATTTGACTGAGCTCTTTGAGAGGAGGTCGGATTGTCCTGACCTGAAGAAGTCGGTCGACTTATCAGTAGAACATCCTGGGTCGGACAGCTCGTCGCAGGGTATGAACAACCTTGCTTGTGGTTGCTTCTTCTATAACTTTCCCGCTTCTGAGTGTGATGGCCTTGCATTCCCCTCTTGGGTTGGCCATGGTATCACTGGGAAAGGTATGAGTGGTCATTGGGATTTTCTATGATAAAATTTCCACTTGTGCTTCTAGCTTTGAGATTGCTGCGCCTTGATTCTTCAGATTTGATATGTATTCTTCTTGATTGGTGTTTATCCTTCTATCAGTCTGTGTTTATCTCTCTATAAGAGTAGAAATGGCTCTTGTAAGCTGTGATGATAGTTGTGCTATTGCAGCATTCACTCTCTCAAAGTTGCTCTTGATTTCACATGGTTGCAAGGTTGAGGTTAATGTGTCTTGATGGTGGTTATTGTGTGTTTGCTGGGTGGTATGGTATGATGTGTTCTGTGAGTTATGGTAGGGTCTATTGTTACCTAATTGATGGTTGGGGTTGTGGGTGTTGTGTTGGCTTGGCGGGTAAGGTTTGATGTGGTATTGGTTGTGGCTTTGTTGGTTTCCCCACCCAAAATTTGGGTGGTTCTTCCAACCTGGGTTGTATGTCTTAGAATTGGGATCATATGGTAGTCAAGAATTGTTCACGTAGTTTGCTTGCTCCCATTCACCTTGAGCTTCTGGTGTATCTTCTTCTTGGTGTGGTGCTTGAGCTTGAACAACTGAAACTTGGATAGCCTCCATCTTTTTGGTTAAGGCTGCTATTTGTGCTGCAATTACCTTGTTTTGAGTTAACAAGGCATCCATAGAATTGAGTTCTAACACTCCTTTCTTTTGAGTTCTTTCTGAAGCATAGAAATACTCATTCTCAGCCATAGTCTCAATGACATCTATGGCTTCTTCGATAGTCTTCTTCTTGTTGAGTGAGCCTCTTGAAGAGTGGTCCACAACCTTCTTTGCTTCATATGACAGTCCTTCATAAAAGATGTGTAGTTGAACCCATTCATTGAACATTTCTGGAGGGCACTTTCTTGTCAAATCCTCGAACCTCGCTCAAGCCTCATAAAGTGTTTCCCCATCTAGCTGCCTGAATGTCTGCACCTTACTTCTCAATCTGTTGACTCTCTGTGGAGGGTAGAATCTTGCTAAAAATTTGTTTACAACTTCCTCCCATGTGGTTAAACTCTCTTTGGGGAATGCTTCCAACCACTTTGCTGCCTTATCTCTTAGTGAGAAAGGGAACAAGAGTAGCTTGTAGGTGTCAGGGTGTACACCATTGGACTTGACAGTGTCACATATCCTCAAGAATGCAGTGAGATGCTGATTTGGATCTTCTTGGGCACTTCCTCCATATGAACAATTATTCTGGACAAGTGTGATGAGTTGAGGTTTCAACTTAAAGTTGTTAACATGGATTCTTCGTTTCAGGATGCTGCTGCCACAGTTTCCTCGGTTTGGGTTGATGTAGGAGCCTAAGACTCGCCTCTCTTGCTTGACATGATTGCCAGCTTCCTCTCCAACATGGTTATGTGCTTCTTCTTCCATGGTGGTTTCTGGGTTTTCTTCCACTACTTCCTTTCCATCTATGCCCTTACCTCTTGCTTCCCTCCTAAATCTAAGGAAGGTCCTCTCAGGTTCACTATCGAAGGAGGAGGAAGTTTCTTCCCTTCTACCTGTCATACATTCAACAACAACAAATAGAGGGCAAGTGAAAGAATCACCTTAGTTAAGATTAGTGGTTAACTTGGTTGATGCAATTAATCAAATAGTTAGAAGAATGGAATTTTGGACAATGGATAACTAAAATGCTTTCAGCAAGAAATAAAAAAAAAAGAAAAGAAAAATAACAAGGTAATTAAAATGCTTAATCTAGCTCTCCAATCAATTTAATCATTGTCAAATTCAAACCAATCCCCCTAACAGCGCCATAAAACTTAATGAGTTCGGAATTCACACCCCATATTTTTTTTATTATGAATCCACTTTTTTTGCAAGCGCACCAAAATTATCGTCAAGTATTAACCCACAGTGGAGTGGGATCGTATCCACAGAGATTGGTAGTTTTGAGCAATTTTAATCAATTGGTGAACTAGTCAAGCAAAACAGAATAGATTGTAATTGCAGAATTATAAATGCACAGAAACATAAATGACATGAAAGTAAAGAAAAGCAGTAAAGTACAGAAATAGAAATGGCAAGAATGTAAAGAGTAGAAACATAAATGACTGAATTGTAAACGGGAATGGGATTTTCAGAATGTAAATGAAAGCTATAAAGAAAGTGATAGATGAGAATAGGGGGAATTCATTGAGATCAGGAGATGTTGTCTCTTTGGATTAAATTCAGCTTATATCTTCTTCAATCATGCAACTCATTGACCTCTTGGCAATCATGATTGATTGAGCCCCACTCCATTGATGACTCAATCTCTCTGATCTTGATCAATAGCCAATTCCTTGGTCTAATTGCTCATGAAGAGAGATATGCTTGGTCCCTGATTATACCACACATCATCATAGGTCCAGGTAGAGGGAGGATTGTATGTCACCATATCCAAACACCAAAACCCAGATTCTACTCAAGTATGAGAAGGGATTTCTAGCATGGTTTCATGTTTCCTTTTCCAAGGTTCCCATGAAACCCATTTTGCATTCAACCTCTTTTCCAATATGATTGAACACTAAGTATGAAAAATGAAATTCCTTCTAGCAAATCAAAGAGAAGATGAAAAGAAGAAGAGATTCACTATCATTAATCCATCAAGTACAGCAGAGCTCCCTCTCTCAATGAGAGGGAATTTAGCTACTCGTAGCTTAGAGAAAAGTACTCAAGATGGAGTGAAAAGTAAAACTAAAAGCTCTTCTAACTGCTTAACCCCTTTCTCAGTATTTCTTGGGGTTATTTATACTACTTTTAGCTCTAAAAAATAAAAGAAATACAAAAGTGAAAAAGGAAAATTACAATTTGGAGGGAAAAGAAACTCAACAAACGTGATCTCCCAGCTGGCGTGTGGTTGGCGCTTTAGTGGCGTGCCACGTCCTCCTCTAATTCTGGCTTGGCGTGCCACGCCTAGCTCTTCAAGTGGCACGCCCTTCTTCATTAGCCTCCCTGGCATGCCACACCTTCGAGCCCAAGTGGCATGCCCAGGGTCTTTTAATTACCCATGTAGCCTGGCGTGCCACGCCTTCGAGCCAAAGTGGCACGCCCAGGTCTTCTCCATCTTCTTCTTGCTTCTGGAAATTTCCTGGTGTGCCACGCCTTTCCTGTGTGCTCGATCCATCTCTCTGGAAAGTTGAACTAGCGTGGCACGCCCAAGATCTGGCGTGCCACGCCCATTTGTGTGCTTGGCTCCTTCCCTGGCATGCCACGCCCAACATTCAAGTGGCACACCCAGGGTGGAGGATGGATTCTGGCGTGCTACGCCTTCGTCGCCAAGTGGCACGCCCTTTTGGTTGGCTTCTTAAATTCCTCTCTGGAAAATATAACCAGCGTGCCACGCCCAGAGGCTGGCGTGCCATGCCCAAAGGCTGGCGTGCCACGCCCATCGTCTTGCCTTGGTTCCAGTAGCTGGCGTGCCATACCCAGCGTTCAAGTGGCACGCCATAGTGAGATTCTTGAGCTGGCGTGCCACGCCTTTGACAGAAAGTGGCACGCCTAGCCCTTTCTTTAGCTTCCTTGTGCATTGTCGTGCCACGCCTGGTTGCTCAAGTGGCATGCCTAAGTGGGGATGAGAGCTTGGCATGCCACACCTTCGATCTCAAGTGGCACGCCCAAGCCATTTTAGCCTTCAACTTCTTCTCTGGAATCTTGCACTAGCGTGCCACGCCATGTTGCCCAAGTGGCACCCCCATTTATTTGTTGGTTCCTCAAGCTTGGCGTGCCACGCCTGACTCCTCAAGTGGCACGCCCGAGTGACTTTTGAAGCTGGCATGCCACGCCTTTGACACCAAGTGGCACGCCCTATAGTAAGTGATGGGCTAGGTGTGCCACGCCCAACCTGGCATGCCACGCCCTTTTAATAACCTTCAATGTTGCTCTCTAGAAAAATGTATTAGAGTGCCATGCCCATGTAAATGCTTGAGACCCCTCTGGACTTCAGCACTGGCGTGTCACGCCCAGCTCCTAGTGTGCCACGCTAGTGTACTTTTTGTGGCGTTTGCTCTAAGTGGCACGCCTGTTTCACACGCCCAGCTTGTTTTGTTGTTTTCTTCCCATTTTTGATGTCTTTTTCACCTGAAATTTAGCACAACCTCATTTCAAAGTAATGTACTATACTATTCATCAAATATTGCATGAATTGCAATGATCAAATGAGATTATGCTCTTTTGTGGTCCTTTTTACGCAAGAAAGAAGGGTAGATGATACAAGTCAACAAATGCCAAGTGAATGAGAATTGCCTTCGAGCCTCTTAAATCTTTTTGAGTTGCATGATTTGGCCACCATGTGATTTGAACCCTCATCTTTGATTAGGCAATTTCTTGATGGATGTTATGCATTTATCTTAATGCATTGAGTTTGTTGATCATATGCATCCATATGTTATTTTGAGCTTGAATTCTTTCTTGCTTCTTTATCACTTGTTTGGTTATCTTAACCTACTAGTTTAAAGTATTTCAAGCACACTAGAATGAGTGACGTGCATGCTTCTTTTGTGTAAATTGTGACAAGCTTTTATGCTAGTGTGCGTGTGTTCTTTACCGCGCGCAATTTAGAACTCACACAGTCTTCTCTTCAACGTCACACAAATTCACTCACTCAATTCTAGTGATTTACCTCATTCCAACAATATAGGCTTCCTTGCTTTTGCATTTACTTGTCTTCTTATCCTGTTTTCTATTTTTAGGATGTTTTGCCGTAAGCTAAAATGGAAGCGAGAAAAAAGAACACGCAGCAACCGGTTGATTTACCAGCTCAAGGTAGCAACTCAGAGAGTCACCGTACCCCTTTGCTCATCTTTAAGTGCATCGAGGATGGTGCAAATTTAAGTGTCGGGAGGTCGTCCGACCAGTCGGCATTTTTGGGTGACAAGTTTCTAATCCCAACACTTTTACATTTCATTTTTAGGTCTTTTAAGACTTTTTGTTGCATATATATAATAAGCTTAGTCAAAAATAATGAAATTTTCCAAGAAAAATATTCCTAATAGGGCATTGACATCCCAATTAATTTGAGTGAAAAACTTTTCATAGAACTTGCTTGAATTATATATATTGTGGAACATGATTTTTGAGCTAGGAACACACAACCTTGTGAGTTTTGAGCCTAATGGCGTGGTTACATCTTATAACCACTTATTTTACTTCTTGTGTGCATTGTTCTCTTTCTATGATCGTAATCTTTGATTTGTTTGATTCTTTATGTCCATTATTTTGTGTATTCATACATTTATATGATTGAGGCCATTGTTTCATTAGCTCACTTACCCAAATAGCCTTACTTTTTATCAACCTTTGTTAGCCAACTTTGAGCCTACGATTAACCCACTTTGTTTTTAATTTAGCACATTACAGTGAGTGTATGTATCATTTGAGTGCGGGGAAACTTGGGAATTGGTTGAGGTAAAAGGGTGTTTTTGTTTTGTATTTCTATATTTGGGAGTTAGGTATATACTCATGTGTTAATTAAATGTGTAAACCATATGCATTGACGCTTTTGTTTATAGTCACATCAAAAAGAAAAAAAAGAAAAAAATAAAAGAAAAAAATAAAAAGAAAGAAAATGTAGAAAAAAGAAAAAAATTAGAAAGAAAAGAAAAAGAAAAAGAAAGAAATAAAAAGGGGACAAAATGCCCCAAAGTAAGTTCAATAATAATCAATGCATATGGGTCGTGATAAAAAAGAAAATGCATGAGTATGTGAAAAAGTAGGGAATGGGTAGTTAGGTTAGTACTTAATTGTATAGGTTGTCATAGGTTAGGTGGGAAGCTTAGGTTAATCAAAGATTCAAACTCTAGCCCACTTGACCATATACAATCCTACCTTGACCCTAGCCCCATTACAACCCTATGAAAAGAACTCATGATAATTTTATGCATGCATGAAATAATTGTTGATTGTTAGATGAAAAATAAATTTTAGAAAGCATGATTAGGGGAGAATTGAGTGAATCAACCCCAAACACTTGAGTGAATAGAGCGGATACACATCCGGTGAGGGTTCGATTGCTCAATTACATGTTTCCACCTATGATCATTACTTATCATGCAAGTTTGTAAAAATATTTAATAACTTAATTCAATTGTGGATTTGCTTTGATTGCTATTGCGGTAGCCCTTATGCTCATACATGTTTTCTTGGGAATCGATTTATTTTGACCAAGTAATTGCATTCATATAGATAGTTACATTTAGATAGATTGCATGTAGGTAGTTATTACATTGAATAAATGTTGATACCCTTTGTTTCCTTCTTGATTCTAGCATGAGGACATGCTATGATTTAAGTGTGGGGAGGTTGATAAACCCTATTTTTAGGGTTTATCTTGTGCTTAATTTAGGGGATTTTTTCACCTTTTCTCACATTTATCTAATGAAATAGCATGGTTTCATAAATTCTCCTTTATTTGTGCTTAAGAGTAAAAACATGCTTTTTAGACCTTTAATTAGCTAGATTTAATTCACCTTTGATTCCACTAGATGCCTTGATATGTTTGTTAGTGAATTCAAATTGGAAAGGCTAGGAATGGATCAAAGGGATGAAGAGAAAAAGCATGCAAGTAGAGAACTCATGGAGAAACAAGGATTTGGGATGCTGAGATCAATGCGCATGCACAGCAGACGCGCACGCGTGGAAAGTGACATCGCATGGCAACGTGTATGTGTGACATACACGTACGCGTCGGTGCTTGCACGTGACCCACTCAAAGTGAATCCGCTGGGGCGATTTCTGGGCTTCCCAAGCCCAAACCCAACTCACTTCTAATGCTATTTAACCCAAGGATTGAAGGGGGATCAACATACATGATACCTTTTTCACATAGCTTAGTTTAGTCAATGCTTTAGTTAGTTTCTAGAGAGAAAAGCTCTATCTTCTCTCTAGAATTAGAATTAGGTTTAGATCTATATCTACTTCTTCTCTCTTGCTTTAATTCTTCTTTTTCTTCCTTAATTGTTCTCTTGTATTTGTCGCATTCTACTTCTCTTGTTATTTTTTTGTATTATTAGCTGTAGTTTATGGATTCTTTTGTAGATCTCCTTTTCCTTTCAATGCAGTTTATGATTTCCATGTCTTCTTATCTTTGCTTTAGTTTTCTATTGTTGATTTCTTGCCTTTGTAGTTATAGTTTCCTTTAATTCTTGTAATTAGTGATGTTTACTTCTATTGCCTTTTATGTGTTTGATGAAATGCTTCTTCTAGTTACGAGGTAGATTTTGTTCCTCTTGGCCTAGGTTGAGTAATTAGTGACTCTTGAGTTATTGATGAGCGGATAATTTATACGCTTTTTGGCATTATTTTTAGTATGTTTTTAGTATGTTCTAGTTAGTTTTTAGTATATTTTTATTAGTTTTTAGTTAAAATTCACTTTTCTGGACTTTACTATGAGTTTGTGTATTTTTCTGTGATTTCAGGTATTTTCTGGCTGAAATTGAGGGACCTGAGCAAAAATCTGATTCAGAGACTAAAAAGGACTGCAGATGCTGTTGGATTCTGACCTCCCTGCACTCGAAGTGGATTTTCTGGAGCTACAGAAGCTCAATTGACGCGCTCTCAACGGCGTTGGAAATTAAACATCCTGCGCTTTCCAGCAATATATAATAGTCCATACTTTGCCCAAGATTTGATGGCCCAAATCGGCGTTCAAAGTCACCATCAGAATTCCTAGCGTTAAACGCCGGAACTGGCACAAGGATGGGAGTTAAACGCCCAAACTGGCACCAAAGCTGGCGTTTAACTCCAAGAAGAGTCTCTACACGAAAAATGCTTCAATGCTCAGCCCAAGCACACACCAAGTGGGCCCGGAAGTGGATTTTTATGTCATTTACTCATCTCTGTAAACCCTAGGCTACTAGTTCTCTATAAGTAGGACCTTTTACTATTGTATTTTCATCTGGGTAGCTACCTTTGTTCTTATGCTATCTTAGATTATTGGGAGGCTGGCCTCACGGCCATGCCTAGACCTTGTTCTTATGTATTTTCAACGGTGGAGTTTCTACACACCATAGATTAAGGTGTGGAGCTCTGCTGTACCTCGAGTATTAATGCAATTACTATTGTTTTTCTATTCAATTCAGCCTATTCTTGTTCTAAGATATTCATTTGCACCCAAGAACATGATGAATGTGATGATTATGTGACACTCATCATCATTCTCACTTATGAATGAGTGCCTGACAACCACTTCTGTTCTACAAGCAAACAAGGCTTGAACGTTTATCTCTTGGATCCCTTAATTGGAATCTTCGTGGTATAAGCTAGAATTGATGGCGGCATTCAAGAGAATCCGGAAGGTCTAAACCTTGTCTATGGTATTCTGAGTAGGATTCAATGATCGAATGACTGTGACGAGCTTCAAACTCGCGATTGTGGGGCGTTAGTGACAGACGCAAAAGAATCACTGGATTCTATTCCGACATGATCGAGAACCGACAGCTGGATAGCCGTGCCGTGACAGGGTGCGTTGAACATTTCCACTGAGAGGATGGGAGATAGCCACTGACAACGGTGAAACCCTTGCATACAGCTTGCCATGGAAAGGAGTAAGAAGGATTGGATGAAGACAGTAGGAAAGCAGAGAGACGGAAGGGATCAAGCATCTTCATACGCTTATCTGAAATTCCCACCAATGAATTGCATAGGTATCTCTATCTTTATCTTTATGTTTTATTCATCATTCATAACCATTTGAGTTTGCCTGACTAAGATTTACAAGGTGACCATAGCTTGCTTCATACCAACAATCTCTGTGGGATCGACCCTTACTCGCGTAAGGTTTATTACTTGGACGACCCAGTACACTTGCTGGTTAGTTGTGCGAAGTTGTGTTTATGCCATGGTATTGAACACCAAGTTTTTGGGTTCATCACGGGGATTATTTAAGTTGTGAAAAGTATTGATCACAATTTCGTGCACTATGTTTTTGGCGCTGTTGCCGGGGATTGTTAAGTTTGGACAACTGACGGCTCATCTTGTTGCTTAGATTAGGTATTTTTCTTCAGAGTTCTTAAGAATGAATTCTAGTGTTTCATGATGATCTGTTGAAGTCTGGCTGGCTGTGAAGCCATGTCTAATTTTATTGGACCGAGGTTTCAACTTATCATCACAAGAGCTTGTTGATTTCTATCAATCTTGTTGTTGGAGCAATGATCTGCTAAGGCTTGGCTGGCCATTGGCCATGTCTAGTGTTTTGGACCGGAGCTTTCTTTGAAAGCTTGGCTGGCTATGAAGCCATGTCTAATTCCTGGACCGGAGTCTTAGACTAGCATTGCAATGATTCCTGGAATTCTCATTAAGAATTTTGATATCTTTATTTTCTTTTGCACTTAATTTTCGAAAAAGCACAAAAAAATTTACAAAATCATAAAAACAAAAAATATTCTACGTTTCTAGTATTTCATGTTAAGTTTGGTGTCAATTGCATGTTTCTGTTCTTTTTGCATTCATGCATGTGTCTTCATTAATCTTCAAGTTGTTCTTGATGGTTACATTGCTTTGATTTTTAAATTCTCTTGACTTGAGTGTTTATGTGTCTCATATGTATTCTCATTTTGTCAGTGTCAGCAGTATACAAACTGCTAAGTTTGGTGTCTTGCATGCATTGTTATTTGATTTTAGTTGCATTTTGATTATTCCTTATTATTAAAAATCCAAAAATATTTTTAATTTGTGTCTTTTCAAGTCAATAATACAGAGGATTGAAGATTCAGAACATTCAGCAGAGGAATTGCACAGAAAAAGCTGGGCATTCAAAACGCCCAGTGAGGAAGGCAAACTGGCGTTTAAACGCCAGCCAGGGTGCCTGGCTGGGCATTTAACGCCCAAAAGGGTAGAGTTTTGGGCGTTAAACGCCAGAATGTGCACCATTCTAGGCGTTTAACGCCAGGATGGCACAAGAGGGAAGATTTTGTTTTCAAATCAAATTTTTTTTAGTTTTCAAAATCTTTTCAAAATCAAATCTTTTTCAAATCAAATTTTTTCAATCAAATCTTTTTCAAAATCAATTTCTTTCTATTTTCAAGGATACTTGCTATCAATTAATGATTTGATTCAACATTTCAAGTATGTTGCCTTTTCTGTTGAGAAAGGTTTAATGTTTGAATTATATCTTTTCTTGATATCTTTTCTTTTTGATTTCTAATTTCAAAATCTTTTTCAAATCACTTGATTTCTTTTCCGCTCTTGGTTTTCGAAAATCAATTAGTGTTTTTCAAAATGTTTTCAAAATCTTTTACTTAATTTTTGAAAATTACTTTTCCTCTTCTCACATCCTTCTATTTATGGACTAACACTATTCCTTAATGCACAATTCGAACTCCATCTTCTTTGATAAGTTCGAATTTTCTACTTCTGCCTTCTATTTTTCTTTTCCTCTGACACCTCAAGGAATCTCTATACTGTGACATAGAGGATTCCATATTTTCTTGTTCTCTTCTCTTTCATATGAGCAGGAGCAAAGACAAAAGCATTCTTGTTGAGGCTGACCCTGAACCTGAAAGGACCTTAAAGCGAAAGCTAAGAGAAGCTAAGGCACAATTCTCTGTAGAGGACCTAATAGAAATCTTCAAAGAAGAAGAACCCATGGCATCCGAAAACAACAACAATGCCAACAATGCAAGGAAGGTGCTGGGTGACTTTGCTGCACCTACTCCCGACTTCTATGGGAGAAGCATCTCTATCCCTGCCATTGGAGCAAACAACTTTGAGCTTAAGCCTCAATTAGTTTCTCTAATGCAACAGAATTGCAAGTTCTATCGACGTCCATTGGAAGATCCTCATCAGTTTTTAGCTGAATTCTTGCAAATCTGTGACACTGTCAAGACTAATTGGGTTGACCCTGAGGTCTACAGACTTATGCTATTCCCTTTTGCTGTAAGAGACAGAGCTAGAATATGGTTGGACTCACAACCTAAAGAAATCCTGAACTTTTGGGAAAAGCTAGTCAATGCCTTCTTGGCAAAGTTCTTTCCACCTTAAAAATTGAGTAAGCTTAGAGTGGAAGTCCAAACCTTCAAATAGAAGGAAGGAGAATCCCTCTATGAAGCTTGGGAAAGATACAAACAATTAATCAGAAAGTGTCCCTCTGACATGCTTTCTGAATGGAGCATCATAGGTATTTTCTATGATGATCTCTCTGAACTATCCAAGATATCTTTGGATAGCTCTGCTGGAGGATCTCTTCATCTGAAGAAGACGCCTACAGAAGCTCAAGAACTAATTGAAATGGTTACAAATAACCAATTCATGTACACTTCTGAAAGAAATCCTGTGAACAATGGGACAAATCAGA
Organism: Arachis hypogaea; assembly: GCF_003086295.3. NCBI lineage: Eukaryota > Viridiplantae > Streptophyta > Magnoliopsida > Fabales > Fabaceae > Arachis > Arachis hypogaea. Next base: position 81,885,186 of record NC_092045.1, on the reverse strand, counting down.
AGAAAGGAGTTCTTGAGATTGATACTCTGAATGCCATATTGGCTCAGAACAAAATATTGACTCAGCAAGTCAATATAATTTCTCAAAGTCTGTCTGGAATGAAGAATGCACCAGGCAGTACTAAGGAAGCTTCATCTGAAGAAGAAGCTTATGATCCTGAGAACCCTTCAATGGAAGAGGTAAATTACATGGGAGAACCCTATGGAAACACCTATAATCCTTCATGGAGAAATCATCCAAATCTCTCATGGAAGGATCAACAGAGACCTCAACAAGGTTTTAACAACAATAATGGTGGAAGAAATAGGTTTAGCAATGGCAAGCCTTTTCCATCATCTTCTCAGCAACAGACAGAGAGTTATAAGCAGAACAACTCTGACTTAGCAACCATGGTCTCTGATCTAATCAAAACCACTCAAAGTTTCATGACTGAAACAAGGTCCTCCATTAGAAACTTGGAGGGACAAGTGGGTCAGCTGAGCAAGAAAATTACTGAACTCCCTCCTAGTACTCTTCCAAGCAATACAGAAGAAAATCCAAAAGGAGAGTGCAAAGCCATCAATATGGCCGAATTAGGAGAGGAGGAAGAGGCAGTGAACGCCACTGAGGAAGACCTCAATGGACGTCCACTGGCCTCCAATGAGTCCCCCGATGAGGAACCATGGGAATCTGAGGCTCAAAATGAGACCACAGAGATTGCATTGGACTTACTTCTGCCATTCATGAGCTCTGATGAGTATTCTTCCTCTGAAGAGGATGAGTATGTCACTGAAGAGCAAGTTGCTAAATACCTTGGAGCAATCGTGAAGCTAAATGACAAGTTATTTGGAAATGAGACTTGGGAGGATGAACTCCCTTTGCTCACCAAAGAACTGGATGACTTGTCTAGGCAGAAATTACCTCAAAAGAGACAGGATCCTGGGAAGTTTTCAATACCTTGTACCATAGGCACCATGACCTTCAAGAAGGCCTTGTGTGACTTAGGGTCAAGTGTAAACCTCATGCCTCTCTCTGTAATGGAGAAGCTAGGGATCTTTGAGGTGCAAGCTACAAAAATCTCACTAGAGATGGCAGACAATTCAAGAAAACAAGCTTATGGACTTGTAGAGGATGTTCTGGTAAAAGTTGAAGACCATTACATCCCTGCTGATTTCATAATCCTAGAGACTGGGAAGTGCATGGATGAATCCATCATCCTTGGCAGACCCTTCCTAGCCACAGCAAAGGCTGTGATTGATGTTGATAGAGGAGAATTGATCATTCAAGTGAATGAAGAATCCTTGGTGTTTAAGGCTCAAGGATATCCCTCTATCATCATGGAGAGGAGGCATGAAGAGATTCTCTCAAAACAGAGCCAAACAGAGCCCCTGCAGTCAAACTCTAAGTTTGGTGTTGGGAGGCCACAACCAACTTCTAAGTTTGGTGTTGAACCCCCACATTCAAACTTTAAGTTTGGTGTTGGGAGGTTCCAACATTGCTCTGAGCATCTGTGAGGCTCCATGAGAGCCCTCTGTCAAGCTACTGACATTAAAGAAGCGCTTGTTGGGAGGCAACCCAATGTTATATTTTATCTATTTTTCTTTGTTATTTTATGTTTTTTGTAGGTTGATGATAATGAGAAGTCACAAAATCAATGGAAAAAGCTAAAACAGGAAGAAAAACAGAAAGAAAAATAGCACACCCCGGAGGAGAACTTGCTGGCGTTTAAACACCAGTAAGGCTAGCAGATGGGCGTTTAACGCCCAGTCTGGCACCATTCTGGGCGTTTAACGCCTGAAAGGGGCACCAGACTGGCGTTAAATGCCAGTAAAGGGCAAGAACTTGGCGTTGAACGCCAGAAATGGGCACCAACCCGGCGTGTAACGCCAGAATTGGCACAGGGAGCAATTTCGCTCGCCACTTGGTGCAGGGATGACTTTTCCTTGACACCTTAGGATCTGTGGACCCCACAGGATCCCCACCTACCCCACCACTCTCTCTCTTCTTCTTCACCCACTCACCAATCACCTCAACACCTCTTCCCCAAAAATCCTTCACCTATCAAATCACATCTTTCTCTTCACCACTCACATCGATCCTTCATAAAACCCCACCTACCTCACCATTCAAATTCAAACCACTTTCCCTCCCAAACCCACCCTCCCATAACCGAACCTTAACCCTCTCCCCACCCCTATATAAACCCCTCTTCACTCCTTCATTTTCACACAACCTAAACACTCCTTCTCCCCCTTTGGCCGAACCACAAAGCCATTTCCTTCTCCTTCATTTCTTCTTCTTCTACTCTCTTCTTTCTTCTTTTGCTCGAGGACGAGCAAACCTTTTAAGTTTGGTGTGGTAAAAGCATTGCTTTTTGTTTTTCCATAACCATTTATGGCATCCAAGGCCGGAGAAACCTCTAGAAAGAGGAAAGGGAAGGCAAAAGCTTCCACCTTCGAGTCATGGGAGATGGAGAGATTCATCTCAAGGGTGCATCAAGACCACTTCTATGAAGTTGTGGCCTTGAAGAAGGTGATCCCCGAGGTCCCTTTCAAACTCAAAAAGAGTGAATATCCGGAGATCCGACACGAGATCCGAAGGAGAGGTTGGGAAGTTCTTATCAACCCCATTCAACAAGTCGGGATCTTAATGGCTCAAGAGTTCTATGCCAATGCATGGATCACCAAGAATCATGATCAAAGTGTGAACCCGGACCCAAAGAATTGGCTCACTATGGTTTGGGGGAAATACTTGGATTTTAGTCCGGAAAATGTAAGGTTGGCATTCAACTTGCCCATGATGCAAGGAGATGAACATCCTTACACTAGAAGGGTCAACTTTGATCAAAGGTTGGACCAAGTCCTCACAATCATTTGTGAAGAGGGCACCCAATGAAAGAGAGATTCAAGAGGAAAGCCGGTTCAACTGAGAAGGCATGACCTCAAGCCCGTGGCTAGGGGATGGTTGGAGTTTATCCAACGCTCAATCATTCCCACTAGCAACCGGTCCGAAGTTACTATAGACCGGGCTATCATGATTCATAGCATCATGATTGGAGAAGAAATAGAAGTTCATGAGGTGATATCCCAAGAACTTTATAAGGTGGCAGACAAGTCCTCTACCTTGGCAAGGTTAGCCTTTACTCATCTCATTTGTCACCTCTGTTATTCAGTTGGAGTTGACATAGAGAGAGACATCCCCATTGATGAGGACAAGCCCATCACTAAGAAGAGGATGGAGCAAACAAGAGACCCCTCTCATCATCAAATCCCTGAGATGCCTCAAGGGATGCACTTTCCTCCACAAAACTATTGGGAGCAACTAAACACCTCCCTAGGAGAATTGAGTTCCAACATGGGACAACTAAGGGTGGAGCACCAAGAACACTCCATCCTCCTCCATGAAATTAGAGAAGATCAAAGAATCATGAGAGAGGAGCAACAAAGACAAGGAAGAGACATTGAGGAGCTCAAGCACTCCATAGGATCTTCAAGAGGAAGAACAAGCCGCCATCACTAAGGTGGACCCGTTCTTTAATTTCCTTGTTCTTTATTTTCCTGTTTTTCGAATTTTATGCTTATGTTTATCTATGTTTGTGTCTTGTGATCACTAGTGTCTTAGTGTCTATGCCTTAAAGTTATGAATGTCCTATGAATCCATCACCTTTCTTGAATGAAAAATGTTCTTAATTGAAAAAGAAAAGAATTGCATGAATTTTAAATTTTATAACAGATTAATTATTTTGATGTGGTGGCAATACTTTTGTTTTCTGAATGTATGCTTAAACAGTGCATATGTCTTTTGAATTTGTGGTTCATGAATGTTGGCTCTTGAAAGAATGATGAAAAAAGAGAAATGTTACTGAGGATCTGAAAAATCATAAAAATGATTCTTGAAGTAAGAAAAAGCAGTGAATACAAAAAAAAAGAAGGAGAAAAACGAAAAAAAAAAGAGAAAAGGAAACGAAAGAAAAAAAAAAAGAGAGAGAGAGAAAGAAAGAAATAAAGTGGTGATCCAAGGCAAAAAGAGTGTGCTTAAGAACCCTGGACACCTCTAATTGGGGACTCTAGCAAAGCTGAGTCACAATCTGAAAGGGTTCACCCAATTATGTGTCTGTGGCATGTATGTATCCGGTGGTAATACTGGAAGACAGAGTGCTTTGGGCCACGACCAAGACTCATAAAGTAGCTGTGTTCAAGAATCATCATACTTAACTAGGAGAATCAATGACACTATCTGGATTCTGAGTTCCTAAAGAAGCCAATCATTCTGAATTTCAAAGGATAGAGTGAGATGCCAAAACTATTCAGAGGCAAAAAGCTAAAAGCCCCGCTCATCTAATTAATACTGATCTTCATAGATATTTTTGGAATTCATTGCATATTCTCTTCTTTTTATCTTATTTGATTTTCAGTTGCTTGAGGACAAGCAACAATTTAAGTTTGGTGTTGTGATGAGCGAATAATTTATACGCTTTTTGGCATTGTTTTTAGTATGTTTTTAGTATGTTCTAGTTAGTTTTTAGTATATTTTTATTAGTTTTTGGTTAAAATTCACTTTTCTGGACTTTACTATGAGTTTGTGTGTTTTTCTGTGATTTCAGGTATTTTCTGGCTGAAATTTAGGGACCTAAGCAAAAATCTGAATCAGAGACTAAAAAGGACTGCAGATGCTGTTGGATTCTGACCTCCCTGTACTCGAAGTGGATTTTCTGGAGCTACAGAAGCCCAATTGGCGCGCTCTTAACGGCGTTGGAAAGTAGACATCCTGGGCTTTCCAGCAATATATGATAGTCCATACTTTGCCCAAGATTTGATGGCCCAAACCGGCGTTCAAAGTCACCATCAGAATTCCCAGCGTTAAACGCCGGAACTGGCACAAGGATGGGAGTTAAACGCCCAAACTGGCACCAAAGCTGGCGTTTAACTCCAAGAAGAGTCTCTACACGAAAAATGCTTCAATGCTCAGCCCAAGCACACACCAAGTGGGTCCGGAAGTGGATTTTTATGTCATTTACTCATCTCTGTAAACCCTAGGCTACTAGTTCTCTATAAGTAGGACCTTTTACTATTGTATTTTCATCTGGGTAGCTACCTTTGTTCTTATGCTATCTTAGATCATTGAGAGGTTGGCCTCACGGCCATGCCTAGACCTTGTTCTTATGTATTTTCAACGGTGGAGTTTCTACACACCATAGATTAAGGTGTGGAGCTCTGCTGTACCTCGAGTATTAATGCAATTACTATTGTTCTTATATTCAATTCAGCCTATTCTTGTTCTAAGATATTCATTTGCACCCAAGAACATGATGAATGTGATGATTATGTGACACTCATCATCATTCTCACTTATGAACGAGTGCCTGAAAACCACTTCTGTTCTACAAGCAAACAAGGCTTGAATGTTTATCTCTTGGATCCCTTAATTGGAAACTTCGTGGTATAAGCTAGAATTGATGGCGGCATTCAAGAGAATCCGGAAGGTCTAACCTTGTCTGTTGTATTCTGAGTAGGATTCAATGATTGAATGACTGTGATGAGCTTCAAACTCGCAATTGTGGGGCGTTAGTGACAGACGCAAAAGAATCACTGGATTCTATTCCGACATGATCGAGAACCGACAGCTGGATAGCCGTGCCGTGACAGGGTGCGTTGAACATTTCCACTGAGAGGATGGGAGGTAGCCACTGACAATGGTGAAACCCTTGCATACAGCTTGCCATGAAAAGGAGTAAGAAGGATTGGATGAAGACAGTAGGAAAGCAGAGAGATGGAAGGGATCAAGCATCTTCATACGCTTATCTGAAATTCCCACCAATGAATTGCATAAGTATCTCTATCTTTATCTTTATGTTTTATTCATCATTCATAACCATTTGAGTTTGCCTGACTAAGATTTACAAGGTGACCATAGCTTGCTTCATACCAACAATCTCTGTGGGATCGACCCTTACTCGCGTAAGGTTTATTACTTGGACGACCCAGTACACTTGCTGGTTAGTTGTGCGAAGTTGTGTTTATGCCATGGTATTGAACACCAAGTTTTTGGGTTCATCACCGGGGATTATTTGAGTTGTGAAAAGTATTGATCACAATTTCGTGCACCAGTTATCAAACTCTTTTGTTGATTGATAATTAGAAGTTGCTAATTGACTTGAATGCCACTAAAGCTAGTCTTTCATTTATGATTTGGCTAGGACTTACGGACTCAAGTTGATATCCAGTTGACTTCCCTTCATAGTTAGAGTTTAACTAAGTGGAGCAATGGAAAATTCTCATCACAATTGATAAGGATAATGAGGATAGGACTTCTAGTTCTCATACCTTGCCAAGAGCTTTTATAGTTGTTAGTTTATTTTCTTTGCCATTTACATTTCTTGTTTCCTAAGTCTAAAACCCCAAAATATACAATCCATAACCAATAACAAGAACACTACCCTGCAATTCCTTTAAGAGACGACCCGAGGTTTAAATACTTCAGTTTATTTTTATTAGGGGTTTGTTACTTGTGACAACTAAATTTTTTATTGAGGAGTTGTTTGTTGGTTTAAATCTATACTTTTAATGAGAATTCATTTGTGAAATTCTTTACCGACACACAATTTCCGTTCATCAATCCTAAAAGCAAAAGAGTGTGCCTAAGAACTCTGGCTACCACTGTCTGGGGATTCTAGCAAAGATGAATCACAATCCAATTGGGTTCACCCAGTTAAGTGCCTGTTTTAAATTTGAAAGGGGATCTCTTGATTGTGCAGTTTGGGTTTCCCAATAATGAATTTAAAATTGGCTTGGCGCCCAACGTGAAATGAAGCGCCCCTCTTTTAAAAGTGCTCAGCCTTTTTGCCTTCAAAGTGTGAGTTCCAATGTGTACTTGCACTTCCCATGACTTTATGTGAGAGGGGGTTTATCAATGCTTTTGTGGGGCCCACTTGCTCACCTGAAATTGCAACCTTTCACATTATTAACTAGGAAATGATTGTGATTGATTGGTAATTAGTTTGTGTGTCTCTTGGACACCAAACTTAATTTCATTGCCTCTTGTGCTTAGTACTGATGATTGAACTTTATTATATACATCATAAGTGAAGGGTGTTTGATTTTTCTTACCATTCTTCGTCCACCCTATGTGCTTATAATAAAGTTTTTGTTTCTTCATTTTACCAAGATGTTAGATGCAATAAAACTCCAATTCAACTCAATTTAATCTTTTTTTTAATTGCACAATTTTAAAGGCCTGCTCTTCATGTTGGTGGCCACACCAAACTTAATTTTCAACCTACTCATAAAATAGTCTAATGTTGGATGGTAGGGTTGAGAGTTAAGTGGAGTAGTGGCCACACCAAACTTACTTCTTTGGAAAGTCATTAAACTTATTGAAGGGTCACACACTATGAAATATTTTCAGTAATGTTTTTCAAAAATTAAGAACTAAAAAAAACTAAAAACTTAAGCAATCAACACCAAAATCTATAACCAAGAACTAACCAAAGCTAAGAACTTAACACAAAAATCTAGAAAGCAATAAAAGGAAACGATATGGATGTTGGGGTGCCTCCCAACTAGCGCTTCTTTAACGCCACTAGCTTGAAGGTTCTTCCTCCTCAGCTGAGGTTGTAGTTTACTCTATGCTCTTCCAGTGATTCTCCTAAGTAATGCTTTAGCCTGTGACCATTGACAATGAAAGTCCTTTGTGAGTTTTCATCCATGAGTTACACATGACCATTGGGAGAGACCTTGATGATTGTGAAAGGCCTTGACCATCTTGATTTTAGCTTCCCTGGGAAGAATTTGAGTCTTGAATTATAGAGGAGGACTCTTTGTCCTTTTACAAATTCCCTTTGTGCTAGCCTTTGATCATGCCATTTCTTTGTATTCTCTTTATAGATCTTTGCATTTTCATAGGCTTGAGTTCTGAATTCATCCAGTTCATTTAATTGCAGCAACCTCCTTTCACCAGCAGCTTGATTGTCAAAGTTCAACATCTTTAGAGCCCAAAATGCTTTATGCTCTAGTTCCATAGGCAGATGACAAGCTTTTCCATACACCAATTGGTATGGAGACATGCCAATTGGTGTCTTAAAAGCTATTCTATAAGCCCATAAAACATCATCTAACATCTTTGACCAATCTTTTCTTGAGGTTCCAGTAGTCTTCTCTGGAATCTTCTTGAGCTCCCTGTTTGAAATTTCTGCTTGACCATTGGTTTGTGGGTGGTACGGTGTAGTTACTTTATGCTTTACTCTATATTTGAGGAGGAGGGTCTCTAGTTGTCTATTGCAAAAGTGACTACCTCCATCACTTATAAGAGCTCTTGGCACCCTAAACCTGCTGAATATGTTTTTTCTCAAGAAGTTAATCACCACTGTGTTGTTATTAGTTGAGGTTGCAATAGCTTCTACCCATTTGGATACATAGTCCACAGCTACCAATATGTAACTATTTGAGTAAGAGGATGGGAAGGGTCCCATAAATTCAATCCCCTAAACATCAAATAGCTCTAATTCCATGATAAACTTCTATGGCATTTCATTCTTCTTGGGTAGATTACTAGCTCTTTGACACTCATTGCATCTTTTCACAAACTCTTTTGCATCTTTGAAGATGGTAGGCCAGAAAAACCCACATTGCAAAACCTTGGCTGTAGCCCTTTCTCCGCTAAAGTGCCCTCCATAAGTAGTGTTCCGAGGGTTACCTGAAACTGTAGGTCGATCTCGGACGAGATCTTCTGTGCTGGTCGGAGCCGACGTGTCCGGCAGGTGTATAGCGGCTGGAGCTGGTGTGTCCGACTTGTGGAATTGAGAATGCTACTGATCCCTTGTCACCAAAGGGTGGGGGGTACCTGCAAGGGACTTCGATGCTTAAGTTAGCAAGGGTATTAAACAGGTATTGAGTAGAATCAGCGTATAAGTTATACCTGGGTGCTCCAGCGGATTTATAATGGTGTAGAGTGACCTTTCTAGATAAGATAAGTTAGTTATCTTATCTTATCTTATCTTATCTTTTGGGTGAGGTCAACTGGTGCGCGAAATTGTGAACATTACTTTTTCACAACTCTCATAATCCCCGGTAATGGCTCCAAACACGTGGTGGCTCAATACCATGGCATTACACAACTTCGCACAACTAACCAGCAAGTGCATTGGGTCGTCCAAGTAATAAACCTTACGCGAGTAAGGGTCGATCCCACGGAGATTGTTAGTATTGAAGCAAGCTATGATCATCTTGTAAATCTTAGTCAGGCAAACTCAAATGGATATAGTGATGAACGAAAATAACACAAAGGTAAAGATAGAGATACTTATGTAATTCATTGGTAGGAACTTCAGATAAGCGTATGAAGACGCCTTCCCTTCCGTCTCTCTGCTTTCCTACTGCCTTCATCCAATTCTTCTTACTCCTTTCCATGGCAAGCTCGTGTAGGGTTTCACTGTTGTCAGCAGCTACCTCTCATCCTCGCAGTGAAAACTAATGCTCATACACTCTGTCACAGTGCGGCTAATCACCGGTTTGGTTCCCTCCCCTACCGGAATAGAATCACTCTTTTGCGTCTGTCACTAACGCCCAGTAGGTTACAGGTTTGAAGCACGTCACAGTCATTCAATCATTGAATCCTACTCAGAATACCACAGACAAGGTTTAGACCTTCCGGATTCTCTTGAATGCCGCCATCAGGTCCTGCCTATACCACGAAGACTCTGATCTCACGGAATGGTTGGCTCGTTTGTCAGGCGAGCGCTCGGTTGTCAGGCGATCAACCATGCATCGTGCAATCAGGAATCCAAGAGATATTCACCAAGCCTCAAATGCTTGTAGAACAAGAGTGGTTGTCAGTCACTTTGTTCATGAGTGAGAATGGTGATGGGCGTCAATCATCACCTTCATCAAGTTGAAGAACAAGTGATATCTTGGAACAAGAACAAGCGAAATTGAATTGAAGAACAATAGTAATTGCATTAATACTCGAGGTACAGCAGAGCTCCACACCTTAATCTATGGTGTGTAGAAGCTCCACCGTTGAAAATACATAAGCATAAGGTCTAGGCATGGCCGAATGGCCAGCCTCCCAATGATCTAAGATAGCATGAAGATAGCTACCAAAGTCCTCTTAAGATCTAAAGTGATCAAAAGATGATCAAAGGATCTAAAATCAATCCAAAGATTCAAAGATGAAAATACAATAGTAAAAGGTCCTACTTATAAGAACTAGTAGCCTAGGGTGTACAGAGATGAGTAAAAGACATAAAAATCCACTTCCGGGCCCACTTGGTGTGTGCTTGGGCTGAGCAATGAAGCAAATTTCGTGCAGAGACTCCTCTTGGAGTTAAACGCCAGCTTTAGTGCCAGTTTGGGCGTTTAACTCCCATTTGGGTGCCAGTTCCAGCGTTTAACGCTGGGATTTCTTGAGGTGACTTTGAACGCCGGTTTGGGCCATCAAATCTTGGGCAAAGTATGAACTATTATATATTGCTGGAAAGCCCAGGATGTATAATTTCCAACGCCGTTGAGAGCACGCCAATTGGGCTTCTGTAGCTCCAGAAAATCCACTTCGAGTGCAGGGAGGTCAGAATCCAACAGCATCTGCAGTCCTTTTTGGTCTCTAAATCAGATTTTTGCTCAGGTCCCTCAATTTCAGCCAGAAAATACCTGAAATCACAGAAAAACACACAAACTCATAGTAAAGTCCAGAAAAGAGAATTTTAACTAAAAACTAATAAAAATATACTAAAAACTAACTATATCATACCAAAAACATACTAAAAACAATGCCAAAAAGTATACAAATTATCCGCTCATCACAACACCAAACTTAAATTGTTGCTTGTCCCCAAGCAACTGAAAATCAAATAAGATAAAAAGAAGAGAATATGCAATGAATTCCAAAAACATCTGTGAAGATCAGTATTAATTAGATGAGCGGGGCTTTTAACTTTTTGCTTCTGAATAGTTTTGGCATCTCACTCTATCCTTTGAAATTCAGAATGGTTGGCTTCTTTAGGAACTCAGAGTCCAGATAGTGCTAATGATTCTCTTAGTGAAGTATGATGATTCTTGAACATAGCTATTTATTGAGTCTTGGCTGTGGCCCAAAGCACTCTGTCTTCCAGTATTACCACCGGATACATACATGCCACAGACACATAATTGGGTGAACCTTTTCAGATTGTGACTCAGCTTTGCTAAAGTCCCCAATTAGAGGTGTCCAGGGTTCTTAAGCACACTCTTATTGCCTTGGATCACAACTCTTTATTTCTTTCTATTTTTTTTCGTTTTTCTCTCTTTTTTTTCGATTTTTTTCTTTTTTTTTTTGAATAGCTTTTTCTTGCTTCAAGAATCATTTTTATGATTTTTCAGATCCTCAGTAACATGTCTCTTTTTTCATCATTCTTTCAAGAGCCAACATTCATGAACCACAAATTCAAGATATATATGCACTGTTTAAGCATACATTCAGAGAACAAAAATATTACCACCACATCAAAATAATTAAACTATTATAAAATTCTAAATTCATGCAATTCTTCCTTTTTCAATTAAGCACATTTTTATTCAAGAAAGGTGATGGACTCATAGGACATTCATAACTTTAAGGCATAGACACTAAGACACTAATGATCACAAGACACAAACATGGATAAACATAAGCATAAATTTTCGAAAAACAGAAGAACAAATAACAAGGAAATCAAAGAACGGGTCCACCTTAGTGATGGCGGCTCTTTCTTGCTCTTGAAGATCCTATGGAGTGCTTGAGCTCCTCAATGTCTCTTCCTTGTCTTTGTTGCTCCTCCCTCATGATTCTTTGATCTTCTCTAATCGCATGAAGGATGATGGAGTGTTCTTGATGCTCCACCCTTAGTTGTCCCATGTTGGAACTCAACTCTCCTAGGGAGGTGTGTAGTTGCTCCCAATAGTTTTGTGGAGGAAAATTCATCCCTTGAGGAATTTCAGGGATTTCATGATGAGTGGAATCTCTTGTGTACTCCATCCTTTTCTTGGTGATGGGCTTGTCCTCATCAATGGGGATGTCTCCCTCTATGTCAACTCCAACTGAATAACAGAGGTGACAAATGAGATGAGGAAAGGCTAACCTTGCCAAGGTGGAGGTCTTGTCCGCCACTTTATAGAGTTCTTGGGCTATAACCTCATGAACTTCTACTTCTTCTCCAATCATGATGCTATGGATCATGATGGCCCGGTCTATGGTAACTTCGGACCGGTTGCTAGTGGGGATGATTGAGCGTTGTATGAACTCTAACCACCCTCTAGCCACGGGCTTGAGGTCATGCCTTCTCAATTGGACCGGCTTTCCTCTTGAATCTTGCTTCCATTGTGCGCCCTCTTCACATATAACTGTGAGGACTTGGTCCAACCTTTGATCAAAGTTGACCCTTCTAGTGTAAGGATGTTCATCTCCTTGCATCATAGGCAAGTTGAACGCCACCCTCACACTCTCCGGACTAAAATCCAAGTATTTCCCCCGAACCATAGTAAGATAATTCTTTGGATTCGGGTTCACACTTTGGTCATGGTTCTTGGTGATCCATGCATTGGCATAGAACTCTTGAACCATCAAGATTCCGACTTGTTGAATGGGGTTGGTAAGAACTTCCCAACCTCTTCTTCGGATCTCATGTCGGATCTCCGGATATTCACCCTTTTTGAGTGAAAAAGGGACCTCGGGGATCACCTTCTTCAAGGCCACAACTTCATAGAAGTGGACTTGATGCACCTTTGAGAGGAATCTATCCATCTCCCATGACTCGGAGGTGGAAGCCTTTGCCTTCCCTTTCCTCTTTTTAGAGGTTTCTCCGGCCTTGGATGCCATAATGGTTATGGAAAAACGAAAAAGCAACGCTTTTACCACACCAAACTTAAAATGTTTGCTCGTCCTCGAGCAAAAGAAGAAAGAAGAGAGTAGAAGAAGAAGAAATGAGGAAGAGGGAGATGGTGGTGTGTTCGGCCAAAGAGGGGGAGAAGTGGTGTTTAGGTTGTGTGAAAATGAAGGGTTGAAGAAGGGTATATATAGGAGAGAGGGGGTAAAGGGTCCGGCCATGATGGGTGGGTTTGGGAGGGAAAGTGGTTTGAATTTGAAGGGTGAGGTTGGTGGGGGTTTATGAAGGATAGGATTTGATAGGATTTGATAGGTGAGGGGTTTTTGGGGAAGAGGTGTTGAGGTGATTGGTGAATGGGGGAAGAAGAGAGAGAGTGATGGTAGGGTCCTGTGGGGTCCACAGATCCTGTGGTGTCAAGGAAAAGGCATCCTTGCACCAAATGGCATCAAAATCCACGTTTTGAGCCATTTCTGGCGTTAAACGCCGGGCTGGTGCCCATTCCTGGCGTTTAACGCCAGGTTCTTGCCCTTTCCTGGCGTTTAACGCCAGTCTGGTGCCCCTTTCTGGCGTTAAACGCCCAGAATGGTGCCAGACTGGGCGTTAAACGCCCAACTGCTAGGCTTACTGGCGTTTGAACGCCAGCAGCATCTTCCTCCAGGGTGTGCTGTTTTTCTTCCTGTTTTTCATTCTGTTTTTGCTTTTTTCATTGTTTTTGTGACTTCTTATGATCATCAACCTACAAAAAAGATAAAATAACAAAAGAAAATAATTAATTATAAAACATTGGGTTGCCTCCCAACAAGCGCTTCTTTATTGTCATTAGCTTGACAGAGGACTCTCATGGAGCCTCAGAAATGCTCAGAACCGTGTTGGAACCTCCCAACACCAAACTTAGAGTTTGAATGTGGGGATTCAACACCAAACTTAGAGTTTGGTTGTGGCCTCCCAACACCAAACTTAGAGTTTGGTTGTGGGGGCTCTGTTTGGCTCTGTTTTGAGAGAAGCCCTTCATGCTTCCTCTCCATGATGATAGAGGTATATCCTTGGGCCTTAAACACCAAGGATTCTTCATTCACTTGAATGATCAACTCTCCTCTATCAACATCAATCACAGCCTTTGCTGTGGCTAGGAAGGGTCTGCCAAGGATGATGGATTCATCCCTGCATTTCCCAGTCTCTAGGACTATGAAATCAGTAGGGATGTAATGGTCTTCAATCTTCACCAAAACATCCTCTACAAGTCTATAAGCTTGTTTTCTTGAGTTGTCTGCCATCTCTAGTGAGATTTTTGCAGCTTGTACCTCATAGATCCCTAATTTCTCCATTACAGAGAGGGGCATGAGGTTTACGCTTGATCCTAAGTCACACAAGACCTTCTTGAAGGTCATGGTGCCTATGGTACAAGGTATAGAAAACTTCCCAGGGTCCTGCCTCTTTTGAGGCAATTGCTGCCTAGACAAGTTATCCAGTTCTTTGGTGAGCAAAGGGGGTTCATCCTCCCAAGTCTCATTTCCAAATAACTTGTCATTTAGCTTCATGATTGCTCCAAGGTATTTAGCAACTTGCTCTTCAGTGACATACTCATCCTCTTCAGAGGAAGAATACTCATCAGAGCTCATGAATGGCAGAAGTAAGTCCAATGGAATCTCTATGGTCTCATCTTGAGCCTCAGATTCCCAAGGTTCCTCATTGGGGAACTCATTGGAGGTCAGTGGACGTCCATTGAGGTCTTCCTCAGTGGCGTTCACTGCCTCTTCTTACTCCCAGAATTCGGCCATGTTGATGGCCTTGCACTCTCCTTTTGGATTTTCTTCTGTGTTGCTTGGAAGAGTACTTGGAGGGAGTTCAGTAATTTTCTTGCTCAGCTGACCCACTTGTCCTTCCAGATTCCTAATGGAAGATCTAGTTTCAGTCATAAAACTTTGAGTGGTTTTGATTAGATCAGAGACCATGGTTGCCAAGTCAGAATTATTCTGCTTGGAACTCTCTGTCTGTTGCTGAGAAGATGATGGAAAAGGCTTGCTATTGCTAAACCTGTTTCTTCCACCATTATTGTTATTGAAACCTTGTTGGGGTCTCTGTTGATCCTTCCATGAAAGATTTGGATGATTCCTCCATGAAGGATTGTAGGTGTTTCCATAGGGTTCTCCCATGTAATTCACCTCTTCTATTGAAGGGTTCTCAGGATCATAAGCTTCTTCCTCAGATGAAGCTTCCTTAGTACTGCTTGGTGCATTTTGCATCCCAGACAGACTTTGAGAAATCATATTGACTTGTTGAGTCAATATTTTATTCTGAGCCAATATGGCATTCAGAGTGTCAATCTCAAGAACTCCTTTCTTCTGACTAGTCCCATTGTTCACAGGATTTCTTTCAGAAGTGTACATGAATTGGTTATTTGCAACCATTTCAATCAGTTCTTGAGCTTCAGTAGGCGTCTTCTTCAGATGAAGAGATCCTCCAGAAGAGCTATCCAAGGACATCTTGGACAGTTCAGAGAGACCATCATAGAAAATACCTATGATGCTCCATTCAGAAAGCATATCAGTGGGACACTTTCTGATCAATTGTTTGTATCTTTCCCAAGCTTCATAGAGGGATTCTCCTTCCTTCTGTCTGAAGGTTTGGACTTCCACTCTAAGCTTACTCAATTTTTGAGGTGGAAAGAACTTTGCCAAGAAGGCATTGACTAGCTTTTCCCAAGAGTCCAGGCTTTCTTTAGGTTGAGAGTCCAACTATGTTCTAGCTCTGTCTCTTACAGCAAAAGGGAATAGCATCAGTCTGTAGACCTCAGGGTCAACCCCATTAGTCTTGACTGTGTCACAGATTTGCAAGAACTCAGCTAAAAACTGATGAGGATCTTCCAGTGGAAGTCCATGGAACTTGCAATTCTGTTGCATTAGAGAAACTAATTGAGGCTTAAGCTCAAAGTTGTTTGCTCCAATGGCAGGGATAGAGATGCTTCTCCCATAGAAGTCGGGAGTAGGTGCAGTAAAGTCACCAAGCACCTTCCTTGCATTGTTGGCATTGTTGTTGTTTTCGGCTGCCATTTGTTCTTCTTCCTTGAAGAGTTCGTTCAAGTGCTCTAAAGAGAGTTGTGCTTTGGCTTCTCTTAGCTTTCTCTTCAAGGTCCTTTCAGGTTCAGGATCAGCCTCAACAAGAATGCCTTTGTCTTTGCTCCTGCTCATAAGAAAGAGAAGGGAACAAGAAAATGTGGAATCCTCTATGTCACAGTATAGAGATTCCTTTAGGTGTCAGAGGAAAAGAAGAATAGAAGACAGAAGTGGAAAATTCGAACTTAACAAAGGAGATGGAGTTCGAATTTTGCATTAAGGGATAGTGTTAGTCCATAAATAGAAGGATGTGAGAAGGAGGGAAGTCATTTTCGAAAATTAAGTGGAAAATTTAAAAAAATATTTTTGAAAAACATTACTTAATTTTCGAAAATGAAAAGGGAAAAGAAATCAAATGATTTTTGAAAAAGATTTTGAAATTAGAAATCAGAAACATTTGATTGAAAACTATTTTGAAAAAGATGTGGTTAAGAAGATATGATTGGTTTTAAAAAGATGTGATTGAGAAGATATGATTTGAAAAACATTTTAAAAAGATTTGATTTGAAAATTATAAACTTGACTTAACAAGAAAAGATATGATTCAAACATTAAACCTTTCTCAACAGAAAAGGCAACATACTTGAAATGTTGAATCAAATCATTAATTGATAGTAAGTTTCTTTGAAAAAGGAAAGAAGTTAATTTTGAAAAAGATTTGATTGAAAAATTGATTTGAAAAAGATTTGATTTGGAAAAAATTTTGAAAACTTAGAAAAAAATTGATTTGAAAACAAAATCTTCCCCCTTTAGCCATCCTGGCGTTAAACGCCAGAATGGATAATGCTACCCTTTTGGGCGTTAAACGCCCAACCAGGTACCCTGGCTGGCGTTTAAACGCCAGTCTGTCCTTCTTCACTGGGCGTTTTGAACGCCCAGCTTTTTCTGTGCAATTCCTCTGCTGTACGTTCTGAATCTTCAATTCTCTGTATTATTGACTTGAAAAGACACAAATTAAAAATATTTTTGGATTTTTAATAATAAGGACAAACCAAAATGCAACAAGAATCAAATGACAATGCATGCAAGACACCAAACTTAGCAGTTTGTATACTACTGACACTAACAAAATGAAAATGCATATGAGACACACAAAACACTCAAGTCAATAGAATTCAAAGATCAGATCAAGCAAATCATCAAGAACATCTTGGAGATCAATAAGACATATGAATGCATGCGATTGACACCAAGCTTATGATGAGACTCTAGACTCAAACAAGAAATATTTTTGGATTTTATGATTTTGTAAATTTTTTTTGTGTTTTTCGAAAATTAAGTGAAAAAAAGATATCAAAATTCTTAATGAGAATTCCAAGAATCAGTGCAATGTTAGTCTAAGACTCCGGTCCAGGAATTAGACATGGCTTCACAGCCAGCCAAGCTTTCAAAGAAAGCTTCGGTCCAAAACACTAGACATGGCCAGAAGCCAGCCAAGCCTTAGCAAATCACTGCTCCAAAAGCAAGATTGATAAGAAATCACAAGCTCTTGTGATGATGAGTTGAAACCTCGGTCCAATGAAATTAGACATGGCTTCTCAGCCAGCCAGATTTCAACAAATCACCATGAAACTCTAGAATTCATCTTCAAGAATTTCGAAAAAAATAAATACCTAATCTAAGCAACAAGATGAACCGTCAGTTGTCCAGCCTAAACAATCCCGGGCAATAACACCAAAAACTTGATGTTGTTGCCGGATCTTGGCACTGATGTTACCAAAAGCTTGCTCAAAACTTGAACAATCCCGGCAACGGCGCCAAAAACTTGGTGCGCGAAATTGTGAACATTACTTTTTCACAACTCTCATAATCCCCGGTAATGGCTCCAAACACGTGGTGGCTCAATACCATGGCATTACACAACTTCGCACAACTAACCAGCAAGTGCACTGGGTCGTCCAAGTAATAAACCTTACGTGAGTAAGGGTCGATCCCACGGAGATTGTTAGTATTGAAGCAAGCTATGATCATCTTGTAAATCTTAGTCAGGCAAACTCAAATGGATATAGTGATGAACGAAAATAACACAAAGGTAAAGATAGAGATACTTATGTAATTCATTGGTAGGAACTTCAGATAAGCGTATGAAGACGCCTTCCCTTCCGTCTCTCTGCTTTCCTACTGCCTTCATCCAATTCTTCTTACTCCTTTCCATGGCAAGCTCGTGTAGGGTTTCACTGTTGTCAGCAGCTACCTCCCATCCTCGCAGTGAAAACTAATGCTCATACACTCTGTCACAGTGCGGCTAATCACCGGTTTGGTTCCCTCCCCTGCCGGAATAGAATCACTCTTTTGCGTCTGTCACTAACGCCCAGTAGGTTACAGGTTTGAAGCACGTCACAGTCATTCAATCATTGAATCCTACTCAGAATACCACAGACAAGGTTTAGACCTTCCGGATTCTCTTGAATGCCGCCATCAGGTCCTGCCTATACCACGAAGACTCTGATCTCACGGAATGGTTGGCTCGTTTGTCAGGCGAGTGCTCGGTTGTCAGGCGATCAACCATGCATCGTGCAATCAGGAATCCAAGAGATATTCACCAAGCCTCAAATGCTTGTAGAACAAGAGTGGTTGTCAGTCACTTTGTTCATGAGTGAGAATGGTGATGGGCGTCAATCATCACCTTCATCAAGTTCAAGAACAAGTGATATCTTGGAACAAGAACAAGCGGAATTGAATTGAAGAACAATAGTAATTGCATTAATACTCGAGGTACAGCAGAGCTCCACACCTTAATCTATGGTGTGTAGAAGCTCCACCGTTGAAAATACATAAGCATAAGGTCTAGGCATGGCCGAATGGCCAGCCTCCCAATGATCTAAGATAGCATGAAGATAGCTACCAAAGTCCTCTTAAGATCTAAAGTGATCAAAAGATGATCAAAGGATCTAAAATCAATCCAAAGATTCAAAGATGAAAATACAATAGTAAAAGGTCCTACTTATAAGAACTAGTAGCCTAGGGTGTACAGAGATGAGTAAAAGACATAAAAATCCACTTCCGGGCCCACTTGGTGTGTGCTTGGGCTGAGCAATGAAGCAAATTTCGTGCAGAGACTCCTCTTGGAGTTAAACGCCAGCTTTAGTGCCAGTTTGGGCGTTTAACTCCCATTTGGGTGCCAGTTCCAGCGTTTAACGCTGGGATTTCTTGAGGTGACTTTGAACGCCGGTTTGGGCCATCAAATCTTGGGCAAAGTATGGACTATCATATATTGCTGGAAAGCCCAGGATGTCTACTTTCCAACGCCGTTAAAAGCGCGCCAATTGGACTTCTGTAGCTCTAGAAAATCCACTTCGAGTGCAGGGAGGTCAGAATCCAACAGCATCTGCAGTCCTTTTTGGTCTCTAAATCAGATTTTTGCTCAGGTCCCTCAATTTCAGCCAGAAAATACCTGAAATCACAGAAAAACACACAAACTCATAGGAAAGTCCAGAAAAGAGAATTTTAACTAAAAACTAATAAAAATATACTAAAAACTAACTATATCATACCAAAAACATACTAAAAACAATGCCAAAAAGTATACAAATTATCCGCTCATCATCAACTTATCTTCAAGGGAACCGCCTCATCTTTCTGGGCTCTGACCGCCTTTAGATTTGGGTTGTGCTCCTTCGTTTTGGGCCTACTTTGGGCTCCTATGGCGATTTGGCCGAGCTCTTTGTGAAAAGGTCGGGCATTGGCCGAGCTCTTTGAGAAGAGGTCGGTCAGCTTGTCGCTAAACATCCCGGGTCAGACGACTTGACCCAGGGTATGAACAGTGCCCCTGCTTGAGTTCGATCTTTCCGTGAGATCGTGCTTTTCAGAGCTTCGATCTCTTTGGAAGTCGTGCTCAAGCATCTGTCTGGCTTGTTTCTTTATTGCTTTACAATCTTTGCAGATTTTCTAGAGGTTTGGTACTTCACAGTCCAACCTCTTTTGAGCGATAGTGTGGGTTTTCTACCCTTGCCTTCTGGATCACGCCTTGCTTTAAGTTTGTGTTGACAACCCTCTGCTTTGGTGAAGTTATCCTTGCGGCTTGATATCCGGGCTTTTAGTGACTTGTCAGTGTTCTTTATATAGAACCTTGTTTAGTCTCGGATGACATTCGTAGCCTATTTGAGATTGTGCCTTCTTTGAGTGGAGTTGTATCCCTTTTGGCTAAGCACATTTGAGCCTTAAGTTGTTTCCCAACCTTTTGGATTATTCTTTTTTGAGATCTTACTTGTGCCTCTTCTTAGCTGACGTCGACCTGTACGACTTTGCCCCTGCTTGAGTTCAGATCTTTTCGTGAGATCGTGCTTTCAGAGCTTCGATCTCTTTGAGGAAGTCGTGCTCAAGCATCTTGACTTTGGTCGATCTTGAGTAGTTTCTCCTTTGTGCGAGTCTGGTATTGTTCTTTTTATTTTATTGAGAGGTCTTTTCAGCCTTCTTCCGACTTTGTTTGTCTTCACTCCTCGGGCTTTTTAGTCATAATCCAACAACTTTTTAGGTAGTGTTCCGATAGGAGAACCTTTTTATAGTCTATTTGGATGACTTTTTAGCGCCATTTTGATTTGTGCTTTTTCCTTTTAAGCAGTGTCTTTTTTCAAGACTTCGTACTTTTTAGCAAAGCATTTCTGGCCTTCCTCTGGCCGTTGCGAGATGTCTATGTCCCCTTTGTGGATCTTTGTAGAGTGTCGGTACTTTGTTGTCCGACCTCTTTTAATTACTCCTGGTTTTGTCCACTTTCTGCCTGGTCAAGGTGGTCCTTTGGGCTAACTTGTCTGACGACTTTTTACTGTTCTCGTAGAACTCTTTTTAGTCAGTCTGAACAATTTTGATAGCCTTGTTATGGAGCCGTGGATTTTTTGGGCGGAGCTATGTCCGTTTTAGCGCACGTTTTTCGTTTGTCCGACTTCTCTTGTCAATCCTTCTTTAGCTTTTGTTGGTTCGACTTCTCCTTGTCGGTCCAAGCTGTAGCTTTTGTTGGTCCGACTTCTTCTTGTCGGTCCAATCTTAGCTTTCGTTGGTCCGATTTCTTCTTGTCGGTCCAATCTGTAGCTTTCGTTGGTCCAACTTCTTCTTGTCGGTCTAAGCTGTAGCTTTCATTGGTCCAACTTCCTTTTGTCGGTCTAATCTGTAGCTTTCCAAGTTATTTCTGTAATCCTCTTTCTTGGACCTTGTTCATGTCTCTTTCAGGGATTACTTTTATAACTCTTTTGTCATTTGGGCCGACTTTGTCATGTCGGGCTCTCCTTAGTTATTTCTGTAATCCTCTTTCTTGGACCTTGTTCATGTCTCTTTTGGGGATTACTTTTATAACTTGTTTTGTAAGAAACCGACTTCGTTAGGTCGATCTCTTCTAAGTTATTTTTGTAATCCTCTTTCTTGGACCTTTGTTAGGTCTTTTTCAGGGATTACTTTTATAACTTGTTTTGTAGGAAACGGACTTCGTTAGGTCGATCTCTTCTAAGTTATAGCAATTCCTCTTTAATAGGGTTGGCCAGACCTCTTTCCAGGGATTTGTTGATAACTTGGGTTGACATGGTCCGACTTTTTAGTGTCGGCCAGTCTTTTTAAGTTATTATATAGCAATGCATAAGACCTCGTCAGGTTCTTTTTTGGGATCACTTTCGATAACTTTTAGCATTATTCTGTGTTCATCTTTGCCGATTTGTAGATGGTGGTTTCTGCCCCGGTTTGATCGTCCTTTAGGTGAATCGCGTTTTCACCTTTGTCGAACGATCATTCCTATCGAGATCGTACAGTGAATCTGTTCTTCACTTTCTGTCGATCTGTTGCTTTATAATCGGACGATGAATGCTTCAGATTAATGCGTCTTGATTGAGCAGTGAATTTGGTTTTCACTTTGTCGACCTTTGTCGAAATCAAACGATGAATTCGGTTTTCATCGTGGTCGGGCGGTGAAGTTGGTTTTCACCTTGCTGACCTGTTGCTTTGTAATCGGACAATGAATTTAGCTTTCATCTTGCCGACTTTGTCGTGATCGAGCGGTGAATTTGGTTTTCACTGTGCCGACCTTTGTCGTGATCGGGCGGTGAATTTGGTTTTTCACCTTGCCGACCTGTCGTAATCGGACGTCTTGGTAGGAAACTTTTTAGGGAATCTGCAAACTTTTAAACAATAAAATGAGGATATGAATAAGAGTGTGTACATGTTAGTGCTTACCCTTCTAGGTCAGGCAATCTTTTAGATCTCGGCCTGGCGCCTTTTGCAGGCATGCCATGACCTTGGTAGCTCTCGCCACTCGAGGTCGGACACTTTGTGGTGACCTTTCCCCAGTACTTCTGTGACTTGGCAGGGTCCTTTCCAATTAGCTGCTAGCTTTTCCTCTCCCGTTCGACTTGTTCCGATGTCATTTAGGATGAGCTTTTTCGTTGTAGAGGATCGTTTTGGGAGATCCTTCTTCGAATTCTACCGGTATCATTGCCTCCATTCCATAATCCAATCGGAAAAGTGATTCATTTGTGGTGAAATGTGGAGTTGTCCGATATACCCGTAGGACTTGTGGGAGCTCTTTAGCCCAAGCTCCCTTTGCGTCCTGTAGCCTCCATTTTAACCCAGCTAGTATGACCTTATTGGCAGCTTCTGCTTGTCCATTAGCCTGTGGGTGTTCTACGGATGTGAATTGGTGATTTATTTTCAAGTCGGCTACCAACTTTCTAAAGCCTGCGTCTGTGAATTGAGTGTCATTGTCTGTGGTGATGGAGTAAGGAACCCCACACCTTGTAACAATGTTTCTGTACAAGAATTTCTGACTTCTTTGAGTAGTGGCATTAGCTAGGGGCTCTGCCTCAATCCATTTTGTGAAGTAATCCACCCTTACAATGAGGAACATGACTTGTCCCGATCCTTGGGGAAGGGGTCCGAGGAGGTCGAGTCCCCATTCTGCGAACGGCCAAGGTGATGTTACATTGATGAGTTCCTTTGGTGGGGCAATGTAGAAGCTAACATGCTTTTGATGTAAAGCTTTGACTTTGTATTTGGGTTTTTGCTCTCTTGTTGCCTCCAAAGGGTGCCTCTGGACTTTCGTGTGAGTCCTGGGGTTTCCCTTTTACTGTTGTATCTGACACTTGATGTTTTGTTGTTATTGTCCGAGTTGTTTTCTTATTTGTCTGAGTTGTTTGGTAATAACCCCACGGTTGACCTATGTCTTCTTGAAAAAATATTGTTGAGATGTCTACTAAGATCCCGGACGGCATGTCTGATTGACTGGATTCCATAGTTTTAATGCGTGTTACTGTGGCAGACTCTGAGTACTGTGTGCGACTTAGGAGGTTCCGTAGAATGCTTTGGTGTCGCTGGACCGCGAGGAGAGGGTTTGTTTTCTTCCTTGTTGTGGTCTTGTAATATAACATGGATAAGGCTTCTGTTATTGCCCTCTGGTTTGGTGTTGGCTAGTTTTGAAAATGCATCAGCTCGGGCATTCTGCTACCGAGGTATGTGTCGGACTTCATATTCCCCGAATTGTCCGAGCTGTTTTTTGTTTTTGTCCAGGGTCCCCCGAATTGTCCGGGATGTTCTCTGGTTGTCCAGGGTCCCCCGAATTGTCCGGGCTATTTTTTCATGGTGGGATCCTCAGCTTGGTTGCTCCCTTCTATTTTTGAGGTGACTACTTGTGAATCACTGGACACGATAAGCTCCTATCTTCTTAGCTAGCCTTAAACCAGCCAGTAGTGCCTCGTATTCAGCTTGGTTATTTAGCTTGATTTGGCTTCCCTGATCGCTTTCTATAATTACACCTGCACCACTCCCGGTTTTGTTTGGAGAGTCGTCCTTGTAGAGTTTCCATTTTGTAGGATTTCCTGGGGTGTCAGTGTACTCTGTAATAAAGTCGGCCAGATATTGTGATTTGATGGCTGTCTGAGCTTTATGTCGAAGATCGATTTTGGATAACTTGACTGCCCACTGTAGAATTTTTCCTGCTAAGTCTGTTTTCTGTAGGATGCCTTCTATGGGCTGGTTGGTCCGAACTCTGATAGTGTGAGCTTGAAAGTATGGGTGGAGTCATCGAGAGGTGAGTATGAGAGCGTAGGCGAACTGCTCTATCTCTTGATAGTTTAGTTCGGCCCCTTGTAGAGCCTTGATGATAAAGTAGATGGGTTGTTGCCCACTTTTGTCTTCTTTAACTAGTGATGAGGCTATTGCCAGACTTCCCACTACGAGGTATAATATGAGCTTTTCACTTTCCCTTGGTTGGGTAAGAATGGGTGGTTGCCCCAAGAATTTTCAAAATCTCGGAAGGTTTGTTTGCACCCCGTAGTCCTATTCAAACCTCTCTCCCTTCCTTAATATACCTATTTGAGGTGTCCCTTGCGAGATGATTTAGAGATCCTTTCTCATGCGAATCCTCCATGAACATGTCTCTCAGGGGTGTGAGGTGGACGTTCAACTCGTCCAACCACTTTGGTGTGAGACGTTTGACTTGTCTGACCTCTTTGGTGTGAGGTTGACCTTCAACTTGTCTGATCACTTTGGTGTGAGATGGACCTTCAACTTTGTCTGACCTCTTTGGTGTGAGGTGGACCTTCAACTCGTCCGACCGCTTTGGTGTGAGGTGGACCTTCAACTTTGTCCGACCTCTTTTGTGTGAGGTGGACCTTCAACTTTGTCCGACCTCTTTGGTGTGAGGTAGACCTTCAACGCGTCCGACCTCTTTGGTGTGAGGTGGACCTTCAACTCGTCCGACCTCTTTGGTGTGAGGTGGACTTTCAATACGTCCGACCTCTTTGGTGTGAGGTGGACCTTCAACGCGTCCGACCTCTTTTGTTTTTGATTGGGCGAGTTGATGGGATCTTCTTAGTGTTGCATATTTCTCGGTAGACATCCACAACAGACACCCGAAGGGGGTGTAATTGTGGTATTTTCTAGGCTTCTCTCCATGTTGATCTTCTTTTTTCTTGGACTCTTTATCCTTATCCCGAGAGGAGTAGAAATGTTCGGTTTTTGAGATCTCTCATAGTCGAGAGTTTTCGTCTATGTTGATGTACTTCTCTGCTCGTTCTTGTACCTCATTTAGAGATGTTTGGGTGCTTCCTGGATATTGAGTGGCTAAAAGGTCTTTCTTGTAGACCATTGATGAGGCCCCTGATAGCTGCTTCTATTGGCAGACTTTGTATGCCCATACATGTTTTGTTGAATCTTTCCATGTTGTTGCGAAGGCTCTCTCGATCTCCTTGCTTGATCCCTAATAGGCTCGGTGCGTGTTTGGCTTTGTCCTTCTGGATGGAGAATGACGGATTGCATCTGAGGCCTCTGTGAAATACATCCTGCTTCTGAAATTGCTAAGATGATGGCTTGGATCTGATGTGCCGTCGTACAGGGTCATGTCTAGAGCTTTGAAGTCCTTTGGGACCTTTAGCTTTCATGATCTCTTTGGTGAATGGATCTTGGTCCTTGCAGGAGCTATCCTCATAAGAGGATTGATTAGCTTTTGCCTTGAGATCGGCTTCGAGTTTTAGGAGTTTGTCCTCCAATTCTCAGCATCGCTTTATCTCCCTTTGTAGGTCTTTCTCAGTCTTTCGTTGATGTAGGGCTTCTTCTTCCAATTATTTTAAACGGTCTTTAAGCGCCTCCAAGGCTCCCGCATTTGGAGAATCCTTTTCGTTGTTAAGTTGAGGAGTATCATTTGGTGTAGTGTCCGCATTTTTGTGCGGCGTGCTACCCTCTAGATCTGAATCGTGGTCGTTGTCATGGTTGTCCGCCATGGTGGTGGGATGACATCCAAGTTCCCCGGCAACGGCGCCAATGTTCCGAGGGTTACCTGAAACTGTAGGTCGATCTCGGACGAGATCTTCTGTGCCGGTCGGAGCCGACGTGTCCGGCAGGTGTATAGCGGTTGGAGCTGGTGTGTCCGACTTGTGGAATTGAGAATGCTGCTGATCCCTTGTCACCGAAGGGTGGGGGTACCTGTAAGGGACTCCGATGCTTAAGTTAGCAAGGGTATTAAACAGGTATTGAGTAGAATCAATGTATGAGTTATACCTGGGTGCTCTAGCGTATTTATAATGGTGTGGAGTGACCTTTCTAGATAAGATAAGTTAGTTATCTTATCTTATCTTATCTTATCTTTTAGGTGAGGTCAACTTATCTTCAAGGGAACCGCCTCATCTTTCTGGGCTCTGACCGCCTTTAGATTTGGGCTGTGCTCCTTCGTTTTGGGCCTACTTTGGGCTCCTATGGCGATTTGGCCAAGCTCTTTGTGAAGAGGTCGGGCATTGGCCGAGCTCTTTGAGAAGAGGTCGGTCAGCTTGTCGCTAAACATCCCAGGTCGGACAGCTTGACCCAGGGTATGAACAAGTAGATCCATGGCACTACCAAAGGACCTCTTGTCCTTCCTCATAAGAAATGCATCTTCTTAATATTCCATCAGTATACCTTTTGAAGAAGTATGGTTGATCCTATATGAAGTGCTTAGCATCATTGATGAGCTTCCTTCTTAAGTGCTTGTTGATGTTGGAAGGTAGCTCTCCAATGGCCTTGAAGTTAGCTATGTCTGCGAACCATGGAGCTTCTTGAAGCACCATCAATTGCTCATCTGGGAAGCTTTCATTTACACTAGGGCTGTGAGCTTCATTGTCCATATGTGGAATCCTTGAGAGCTAGTCTGCCACCTTATTTTCTGCTCCACTTCTATCATTGATTTCAATGTTGAACTTCTGGAGTAATAGGATCCATCTGATCAATCTTGGCTTGGACTCTTGCTTAGTTAGTAAGTATTTGAGTGCTGCATGGTCAGTAAAAACAACTACTTTAGAACCAATGAGGTAAGACCTGAATTTGTCAAAAGCAAAGACTATAGCAAGGAGTTCTTTTTCTGTGGTAGTGTACTTCTTTTGGGCTTCATTGAGGACTTTGCTAGCATAATATATGACATGCACTAACTTGTCTCTCCTCTGTCCCAATACAGCACCAATGGCAAAATATGATGCATCACACATCAATTCAAAGGACAATTCCCAGCTTGGTGGTGCTATAATAGGTGCAGAGGAGAGCTTACTTTCAAGCTCCTCAAAAGCCTTCATGCATTCTCTATCGAATATGAAGGGTGCATTAGAGACCAGCAAGTTACTTAATGGTTTGGCAATTTTTGAGAAGTCTCTAATAAACCTTCTATAGAAGCCAGCATGTCCAAAAAGCTCTTAAATGTTTTCACATTGCAAGGTGGGGGTAATTTTTTCAATCACCTCCACCTTGGCTCTGTCCACTTCTATGCCTTTCTTAGAGATTTTGTGGCCAAGGACTATCCCTTTCGTGACCATGAAATGATACTTTTCCCAGTTCAAAACGAGGTTAGTCTCCTGGCATTTCTTTAGCACCAAGGCAAGATGGTGTAATCAATTAGGGAAGGAATCACCAAACACTAAGAAATCATCCATGGAAACCTCAATAAACTTTTCAATCATATCAGAAAAAATAAACATCATGCATCTTTGGAATGTGGCAGGTGCATTGCACAAACCAAAGGGCATATGTTTGTATGCAAAAACACCATAAGGGCAGTGAAAGATGTCTTTTCTCGGTCCTTAGGATCCACTACAATCTAATTGTAGCCTAAATATCCATCCAAGAAATAATAGTACTCATGCCCGGCAAGCCTCTCCAACATTTGATCCTTGAAGGGTAGAGGAAAGTGATCCTTCCTTATGGCTTCATTGAGTTTTCTGTAATCTATACACATGCGCTATTTGGTGACTGTTCTTGTTGGTATCAGCTCATTTCTTTCATTTGGTACAACTGTGATTCCTCTCTTCTTGGGAACTACTTGAACAGGACTCATCCAAGGACTATCTAAGATGGGGTAAATCACTCTTGCTTGCTATAGCTTTAGCACTTCCTTTTGCACAACTTCGTTCATTGATGGATTCAATCTTCTTTGTGGCTGGATTGTGGGCTTGGCATCCTCCTCATGAAGAATTTTGTGCATGCAGATTGAGGGGCTTATCCCTTTCAAATCAGAAAGAGTCCACCCAATGGCACCCTTATGTTATTTCAGCACCTCAATTAGCTCATTTTCTTGTTCCTTATTCAGGGTTGAATTGATGATTACTGGATAAATATCATTGCTCCCCAAGTAAGCATACTTCAAGCTATGAGGCAGTGTCTTTAATTCCAGCTTAGGTGCTTCTACTTTCTCCTTTTTTGCCTTGTCTAACATGATTGGGCTGTCCATGCTTTCTTGTGGTAATTCACTACATGTTTGTTGCTCTTCCTCCATTGCATCTTCAAGCTTGTCTTATTCTAAGACTCCTTGGACCAATGATTCCATTGCATCCACTATCATACACTCTCCAATAGACTCTTTTGGGTAACTCATAGTAGTGAACACATTGAACACCGTCTTTTCCTCATGAAGCCTAAGGACTAATTCTCCTTTCTGTACATCAATAATCGCTCCAGCTATTGCTAAAAATGGTCTCCCTAGTATGAGTGATGTACTGGCTTCTTCTTCCATGTCAAGTACTATAAAAGTTCAAATTCTTCTGGGAAGATGAAGTCACCCACCTTGACTAACAAGTCCTCCACTACTCCACAGGGGAACTTGAATGTTCTGTCTGCTAGATGGAGAGCCATTCTTGTTGGTTTGGCTTCTTCAATTATCATTGTCTTCATCATGGAGAGGGATATGAGGTTAATGCTAGCGCCTAAGTCACACAGTGCCTTGTCAATGTTAATGTCTCCTATTGTACATGGATTTGAAAGCTCCCAGGGTCTTTAATCTTTTGAGGGAGTTTCTTTTGTATGATGGCACTACACTCCTCTGTTAACACCACAGTTTTCTTTTCTATCCAATTTCTTTTCTTGGTCATGAGCTCTTTTAGGAACTTAGCATAGAGTGAAATTTGCTCTAATGCTTCAACAAAAGGGATGTTGATTTGGAGCCTCTTAAAAATTTCTAAAAACCTGGAAAACTGACTGTCCTTCCCATCCTTCCTCAATCAATGAGGGTAAGGTGCTTTTGGGATGTAAGGTTTCAGAGCCTCATTCTCCCTTGGAGGGTTGGAGGCAAGTGCTTCTTCTTTGTGACTTGTGTCTTCATCAACTTCCTCTTCTTATTTTTCTGTTAGAATTTCCTTTACTACTTTTCCACTCTTTAGTGTGATGGCTTGGCATTCCCCTTTTGGATTGGTGATAAATCCCAATTTTGTGGTTTATCTTGTGCTTAATTTAGGGGATTTTATCAACTATTCTCACATTTATTCAATGAAATAGCATGGTTTTGTAATTCTCCCTAAATTTGTGCTTAAGTGTAAAAATATTCTTTTTAGGCCTTAAAATAGTTAAATTTAATTCACTTTAATTCCATTTGATGCCTTGATATGTTTGTTGAGTGATTTCATGTTTATAAGGCAAGTCTTAGATAGAAGAAGTGAAGAGAAAAGCATGCAAAGTGGAGAACTCATGGAGAAAAACATGCAAAATGGAGAACTCATGAGGTTAATAAAAGGATTTGGAGTGCATACATCAACGCGTATGCGTGACAGATACGCACGTGTGAAGATGAGGTGCCAGGCGACACGTACGCGTGACATGACGCGTATGCATGAGAAGAAAACACTAGACGACGCATACGCATGACCCACGCGCACGCGTCACAGTAGTCACGTGACCATTAAAGTGAAAACGCTAGGGTCAATTTCTAAGCTGCTCAGGCCCAAATCCAACTCGTTTTTGAGTGTATTTCATGCAAAATTCAAGCTTGGACAAAGGGGGAGCAATTAGTTTTAGCTTAAGGTCATGTAGTTAAGTTTTCTAGAGAGAGAAGCTCCCTCTTCTCTCTAGAATTAGGATTCTTAAGTTTATTTTCATCTTAGATCTAGGTTCAAATTCTTATTTTTATCTTGTTTCTTTTACAATTTCATGCTCTAGTAGTTTAATTCTCTTATTTCTTCTTGTTAATTTGTCTTTTATCTTGATGAACTATTGTTGTAATTGGTTTTCCTTTAATGTAATTTCATATTTGATGTTCTCTTATTGTTAATTTGAGTTATTATTGTTTCCTTGCAATTGGTAGTTGATAGATTTTTATCTTTCCTTGAAATTTATTGTGCTTTCCTTTTATGCCTTCCAAGTGTTTTACAAAATATTTGGTAGGATGTTAGAGTAGATCATTGAGCATTCTTGGCTTGAAAATAGGAATTAGGCAATCTTGAGTCATGAACACCCAATTTATGTTGGTGATCTAGAGTTTTTAGTTAATATTATTTCCTTTTGGACTTTTGGAGTTCTGTAGCTCCAGAAAAGCTACTTCGAGTGCAGGGAGGTCAGAATCCATCAGCATCTGCAGTCCTTCTTCAGCCTCTGAATCAGATTTTTGCTCAGGTCCCTCAATTATAGCCAGAAAATACCTGAAATCATAGAAAAACACACAAACTCATAGTAAAGTCTAGAAATATTATTTTTGCATAAAAACTAATAATACTAAAAAGTGGCTAAATCCTACTAAAAATCATATGAAAATACCCCCAAAAAGCGTATAAAATATCCGCTCATCACAATACCAAACTTAAATTATTGCTAGTCCTCAAGCAACTAGATGAACGAAATAGGCCAAAGAAAATCAAGAGGCAATAGCATCTCAGAGTGTACATGAAGCTCATATTCTAATTAGATGAGAGGGACTAGTAGCTTTTTGCTTCTGAATAGTTTTGGCATCTCCATTTATCCTTTGAAGTTCTGAATGACTGGCATCTATCGGAACTCATAATCCAAATAGTGTTATTAATTATCCTAGTTTAGCATGTTGATTCTTGAACACAGCTACTTTATGAGTCTTGGTCGTGGCCCTAAGCATTATGTTTTCCAGTATTACCACCGGATACATAAATGCCACAGACACAAGACCAAGTGAACCTTTTCGGATTGTGACTTAGATTTGCTAAAGTCCCCAGTCAGAGGTGTCTAGAGTTCTTAAGCACACTCTTTTTGTGTTGGATCACGACTTTAACCACTCAGTCTCAAGTTTTTTTCACTTGGACCTGCATGCCCCAAGCACATGGTTAGGGACAGCTTGATTCAGCCGCTTAGGCCAGGGTTTTATGCTTGTAGGCCCTCCTTTCCATTGATGCTCAAAGCCTTGGATCTTTTTTACCCTTGCCTTTTAGTTTTAAGGGCTATTGGCTTTTTCTGCTTGCTTTTTCTTTTTCTTTCCTTCTCTTTTTTTTTCACACACACACACACACACACACACACACACACACACACACATATATATATATATATATATATATATATATATATATTGTTTTCTCTTACTTCAAAAATCAATTCTATGATTTTTCAGATCATCAACAACATTTTTTTTCATCATTTTTTCAAGTGCCAATAATTTTAACATTCATAAACTTCACTATCAAAATTTATGCACTGTTCAAGCATTCATTCAGAGAACAAAGAGTATTGTCGCCACATATAAATAATTTGAATTTTTTTCTTATTAAGAACTTGAAGATAAAATTGCCTCCTTACTCTAAAAATTTGCTATTTTATTCATGTTTAATGATGATGAGAAAAATAAATTATAGCTTACTTGGGGATAAAATCAAAAATGAAAAGTAAGGACACTCATTACTACTATTCCTATGACTCTAAAAAAATATTTCTAATAGCAGAGTTATCACAGAGTTAAGATTAAGACTCAACAACCTTTATTTTAGGAGGTGGATGCTCCTTCATTCTGTGGGGTGTCTGGCCCTTCAAGAGGTAGCCTCTGGCGCTTCAGCTCCTGCAGCTCACGCCCTTGCTTCTCCTGCTCCTTAAGCAGTTTGCAGAGCATGCTATTTTGATTTTCCTGTTCTTCTTTCATTTGATCCATAGCTTCTTGTAGCTTGGTAATAGATGCTTCTAAGCGGTTCCAGTAGTCAATCTATGGGATTTCTAGGAGGAACTCTTGCACTTTCCTTTTGATGGGAATGTCTTGCACTTGTTGCCCTTCCATTGATTTTTTTGTGATTGAGAGATCAACTGAGATATACTCATCTACTCCCATTTTTACTCCAGCATCTTTACATAGCAGAGAAATCAAGCTTGGGTAGGCCAATTTGGCTTCAGTGGAGTTCTTGTTTGCAATTATATAAAGCTCACAAGCAATCAGATGATGAACTTCCACTTCGTTTCCCATCATAATGCAATGGATCATCACTGCTCTTTTAATAGTGACCTCAGAGTGGTTGCTGGTGGGTAGTATAGAATGCCCAATAAAATTCAGCCAGCCTTTAGCAACTGGTTTGAGATCCCCCCATTTTGCGTTGAATTGGGACATTCTTTGAGTTGGTTACCCACTTGGCTCCAGGGATGCATATGTCCTCTAGAACTTGGTCCAGGCACTTATCTTGATTCATAATTCTCCTGTTAAAGGATTCCGGGTCATCTTATAGTTGAGGCAGGTTGAAGATCTCTCTTATGCTGTTAAGGTGAAAGTAGATAATCCTTCCTCTGACCATAGTTCGGAAGGTATAGAAGGTGGTTCCAGACATTCCCTGTTTATCTGTTTGCCACCGATTTGAGTAGAATTCCTGAACCATGTTTCTCCCCACCTTTGTCTCAGGATTAGCTAGGATTTCCCAGCCTCTGTTTTGAATTTGCTCTTGGATCTCTGGATATTCATCTTCTTTCAGATCAAATTTAACTTCTGGGATCACTGATCTCAGACCCATTATTTTGTAATAATGGTCTGCATGTTCTTTGGTTAAGAACTTCTCTTGATTCCAAAGTGGTTTTGGAATATTCTCTTTCTTGCCTCTTGAGGTGGTTTATTTTCCCTTAGGACCCATGATCTTGGTGAGTCTTGGCTCAGTGATCACAAAAACTACACCAAACTTAGAGGTTTGCTTGTCGTCAAGCAAAAGAAAGGAAAGGAGAGGAAGAGAGGGAGAGACAATTTCGAATGGTGGAGGAAAGGGGATGGCCAAATGGCAATTTGAAGGGGGGTGGGTTTGAAAATTTTGAAAAAGATATGATAGAAGATATGATTTGTGAAAAGAAAATTATGATATGCAAAAGATGTATTTTTAAAATTGAGAAGATAAGAGGAAGATTGGGACAAATAATTCTAATTTTGAAAAGATAGTGTGATGGGTTGAAAAAGATTTGAAAAGAATTTAAAAAGATATATGAGTTTTTACAAAGCTTCTGAAGGAAATAGAAAAAAAGATTTTTTTTGGATTAAGAAATTTTTGAAATTGAAATTGAAAGATGAGGATTTGTAACATGTTCATGCAAGAAATGTGGAAAGAAATATTGAAATTTGAAAAAAATCTGAGTTGGGAACTAGAACCTCCTCCCCCTATGTTCCTAGCGTTAAACGCCCAGGAGTAGCATGTCTTGGACGTTTAACGCCCAATTACTGCCTTATTTGGGTGTTTAAACGCCCAGCCAAGTATCCTGGCTGGCGTTTAAACGCCAGTTTTCCTTCCTTACTGGGTGTTTAAACGCCCAACCAGGTACCTTGGCTGGCGTTTAAACGCCAGAATTCCTTTGTCACTGGGCATTTTTCTAAACGCCCAGGGTGCTTCAAGTCTGGCTTAAACACCCAGAATGGCACCCATTTGGGCATTTAACGCCCAAAAATGCTCCTTGTTGGCATTTTTCTGCTAGTGGGCATCTTTTTTCTATTTTCCGCTTTGAACTCTTCTGTAACCCTATGAACTCCTGTAATGGAAGATAGATTGTGTCAAACTCTTATAATTACTAAAAAAAACTATGCTTAACCAATGGCTGGGTTGCCTCCCAGCAAGCGCTTCTTTATTTTCTTTAGTTAGACCTCATTGAATGTTATTCTAGTCTTAGTTTTGAGCACTCTTGCTCAATATTGCTTTCAAGATAGTGTTTGACTTTTTGTCCATTAACAATGAATCTTTTATCAGAGTCAGTATCTTGAAGCTCCACATATCCATATGGTGACATACTTGTAATCACATATGGTCCCTTCTACCGGGATTTTAATTTTCCAGGGAATAATTTGAGTCTAGAGTTGAATAGTAGGACCTTTTGTCCTGGTTCAAAGACTCTGGATGACAATTTCTTGTCATGCCATCTTTTTTCTTTCTCCTTGTAAATTTTTGCATTTTCGAAAGCATTGAGCCTGAACTCCTCTAGCTCATTCAACTGGAGCAATCTTTTCTCTCCAACTAATGTATCATCAAGGTTTAGGAATCTGGTTGCCCAGTAGGCTTTGTGTTCCAGTTCCACGGGCAGATGATAGGCCTTGCCATACACAAGTTGGTATGGAAAAGTTCCTATAGGAGTCTTGAATGCTGTTCTGTATGCCCACAGAGCATCATCCAAGCTTTTTGCCCAATCCTTTCTACGGGCCATTACAGCCCGTTCTAGGATTCTTTTTAGTTCTCTATTCAAGACCTCAGCTTGTCCATTTGTCTGTGGATGATATGAAGTTGCTACCTTGTGGCTAATTCCATACTGGACCATAGCAGAGTAAAGCTGTTTATTGTAGAAATGAGTGCCTCCATCACTGATTATTGCTCTGGGGACACCAAATCTACTGAAGATGTATTTTTGGAGGAACTATATCACTGTTTTAGTATCACTAGTGGGTGTTGCAATTGCCTCTACCTATTAGATACATAGTCTACTGCCACCAGAATATAAGTGTTTGAGTATGAAGGTGGGAAAGGCCCCATGAAGTCAATGCCCCATACGTCGAACAATTCAATCTCTAAGATCCCTTGCTGAGGCACGGCGTAACCATGAGGTAGATTACCAGCTCTCTGGCAACTGTCACAGTTCCGTACAAACTCTCGGGAGTCTTTATAGATAGTCGGCCAGTAAAAGCCGCATTGGAGGACTTTTGTGGCTGTTCGCTCACTTCCGAAATATCCTCCATATTGTGATCCATGACAGTGCCAAAGGATCCTTTGCGCTTCTTCTCTAGGTATGCACCTACGGATTAATCTGTCTGCACATCTCTTAAAGAGATATGGTTCATCCCACAAGTAGTACTTTGCATCATAAATTAATTTTTTCGTTTGCTGCCTGCTGTACTCCTTGGGTATGAACCTTGCAGCCTTATAGTTTGCAATGTCTGCAAACCATGGTACTTCCTGAATGGAAAAGAGTTGCTCATCCGGAAAAGTTTCAGAGATCTCAGTGATGGAAAAGGATGCCCCTTCTATTGGTTCTATCCGGGACAGGTGATCTGCCACTTGGTTTTCTATCCCTTTTCTATCTCTTATTTCTATATCAAACTCTTGCAGAAGCAGCACCCACCTTATGAGCCTGGGTTTTGAATCCTGCTTTGTGAGTAGATATTTAAGATCAACATGGTCAGTGTACACAATCACCTTTGATCCTACCAAATAGGATCTGAACTTGTCAATGGCATAAACTACTACAAGCAATTCCTTTTCTGTGGTTGTGTAATTCTTCTGTGCATCATTTAGGACACGTCTGGCATAAAGCAGGTCAATGGGGACTTTCCCACGGCTCGTTCTTGTTCAAGGCCCGGCTCGTGAAAGACTTTCCATTTTAATATCTGTTAATTTCCTTTTGAATTGATTCCTAACAGGGTGGTTGGTGGCCCCTTCGAGAGTAGCGGGTCCTTGCCGCTGCATGAGTGGTAGCTCACGCTCAAAACTCCTCCGGAAGCCTATACCCAATTCTTCTTACCTCTCCCAATAATTGAGACTTCTGACCATCGAATCAGAGCTCTAATGTATATATATATACTAGTCCAGAGAGCTTAGTATATTAGATAGGGGCATCAATCTATCTTTTAGCTAACAGAAGTTTGTCATGCCTCTGTCCCAATACTACACCAATGGCATGGTCACTGGCATCACACATCAGTTCGAATGGTAATGTCCAGTTTGGTGTAGAAATGACTGGTGCTATAACCAGCTTGGCTTTCAGGGTCTCAATCGCCTGCAGACACTCTGTGAAAATATAAATGGCGTGTTAGCAGCTAGCAGATTACTTAGAGGTTTTGCGATTTTTGAAAAATCCTTTATCAACCTCCTATAGAATCTTGCATGACCCAGAAAGCTTCTGATTGCCTTAACATTGGCAAGTGGTGGTAATTTTTCAATTACCTCTACCTTAGCTTGATCTACCTCTATTCCTTTGTTCGAGATCTTGTGCCCAAGGACGATCCCTTCAGTCACCGTAAAGTGACTCAGTTCAAAACCAGGTTAGTCTCTTGGCACCTTTTTAGAATAAGTGTCAGGTGATCAAGACAGGAGCTGAATGAGTCTACATATACTGAGAAGTCATCCATGAAGACTTCTAGAAATTTCTCCACCATATCAGAGAAAATAGAGAGCATGCATCTCTGAAAGGTTGCAGGTGCATTACACAGCCCAAATGGCATCCTTCTGTAGGCAAATACTCCAGATAGGCATGTGAATACTGTTTTCTCTTGATCTTCAAGATCTACTACAATTTGGTTGTAGCCTAAATAGCCATCCAAAAAGCAGTAATAATCATGACCTGCTAGTCTTTCTAGCATCTGGTCTATGAATGGTAAAGGAAAATGATATTTTCTGGTGGTTGTATTGAGTCTTTTGTAGTCAATACACATGTGCCACCCTGTAACTGTTCTTGTGGGAACCAATTTATTTTTCTCATTATGAACTACTGTCATGCCTCCCTTCTTGGGGACAACTTGGACAGGGCTCACCCAGGGGCTATCAGAAATTGGATAAATAATCCCAGCCTCTAGTAATTTAGTGACCTCTTTCTACACCACTTCTTTCATGGCTGGATTCAGCCGCCTTTGTGGTTGAACCACTGGCTTAGCATTATCCTCCAAGAGTATCTTGTGCATGCATCTGGCTAGGCTAATGCCCTTAAGATCACTTATGGACCACCCAAGAGCTGTCTTGTGTGTCCTTATCACTTGAATCAGTGCTTCCTCTTCCTGTGGCTTTAAGGTAGAGCTTATGATCACAGGAAAAGTGTTGTCTTCCTCCAGAAATGCATATTTCAGGGATGGTGGCAATGGTTTGAGCTCTGGTTTGGGGGACGTTTCCTCTAATTAAGGAGTTTTCAGAGGTTCTTCTTGTTTCTCTGGCCCTTCCAGATCAGGCTGAACATCTTTAAATATGTCCTCTAGCTCTAATTCGAGACTTTCAGTCATATTGACTTCTTCTACCAGAGTGTCAATAAGATCCACTTTCATGCAGTCTTTTGGTGTGTCTGGATACTGCATAACTTTGACAGCATTCAACTTAAACTCATCCTCATTGACTCTCAGGGTCACTTCCCCCTTTTGGACATCAATGAGAGTGCGTCTAGTTGCTAGGAAAGGTCATCCTAAAATGAGAGTTGCACTTTTGTGCTCCTCCATTTCCAGCACTACAAAGTCAGTGGGAAAGGCAAATGGCCCAACCTTGACAATCATGTCCTCGATTATGCCTGATGGGTATTTAATGGAGCCATCAGCAAGTTGAAGACAGATCCAGGTTGGTTTGATTTCTTCGGTCAAACCAAGCTTCCTGATATTGGATGTAGGAATTAGGTTGATACTTGCCCCAAGATCACATAGAGCTGTCTTGGTGCAAATTCCCTCCAATGTGCATGGTATCATAAAGCTTCCGGGATCTTTAAGCATCTCCGGTAAGCTTTTTTAGAATGACTACATTGCATTCCTCAGTGAGAAAAACTTTTTTAGTTTCTCTCCAATCCTTCTTATGGCTTAAGATTTCTTTCACGAACTTAGCATAAGAGGGTATTTGCTCAAGTGCTTCTGCAAACAGAATCTTTATTTCAAGAGTTTTGAGATAGTCTGCAAAGCGAGCAAATTGCTTATCCTGTTCCGCTTGGCGGAGTTTCTGAGGATAAGGTATTTTGGCTTTATATTCTTCAACCTTGGTTGCTGCAGGTTTATTTCTTACAGAAGCAGGCTGAGATGCCTTCTTGAGGGAGTTATTATCAGCACTTGTGGGTGTCTGATCCCTTACTGGCGTTTGAACGCCAAGATTGGGCGCTGGATTGGTGTTTAACGCCAGATTCCTACCCTGTCTTGGCGTTTGAACACCAGAGTTGAACATGGAATTGGCGCTTGACGCCAATTTTTCACCCTTATCTGGCGTTTGAATGCCAGAACTGGGCGTCCACTAGGCGTTTAACGCCAGATTGTCACCCTTTTCTGGCGTTTGGACACCAGAATCATTCCTCTCTGGACTCTTACTGTCCTCAGAGGGATTTTGGGTAGTATTCTATTCATCCTCTATTAGCTATTCTTTCCTTGGCTTTCTGCTGCTTTGAGTTGATGTATTTAATATTTTTCCACTCCTTAATTGAACAGCTTGACATTCTTCTATTATTTGATAAGATAACTGTTGTCTTATCTGGTCAAGTTGTGCTTCCATATTCTTATTAGCATCCCGAGTATCTTGTAACATTTCTTTAAATTCTGCTAACTGTTTTGTCAGAGCAAGTAATTGCTGGTTGAGTACAGCAGCTTTTCTAGAGGACTGAGGTTAGTTGATACGGCTTTAGCCTCTTCCTTTATGGAGGACTCACTGCTCAAGTACAGATGCTGATTTCTAGCAACAGTATCTATAAGCTCTTGAGCCTCTTCAATTGTCTTTCTCATGTGTATAGATCCACCAGCTGAGTGGTCTAGAGATATCTGAGCTTTTTCTATAAGCCCATAGTAGAAGATGTCTAATTGCACCCACTCCAAAAATATTTCAGAGGGGTATTTCCTCAGCATCTCTCTGTACCTCTCCCAAGCGTTGTAAAGGGATTCATTATCTTCTTGTTTAAAGCCTTGGATGTCTAGCCTTAGCTGTGTCATCCTCTTGTGAGGGAAATATTGATTCAGAAATTTTTCT
The DNA here is from genome assembly GCF_003086295.3 of Arachis hypogaea. Classification (NCBI taxonomy): domain Eukaryota; kingdom Viridiplantae; phylum Streptophyta; class Magnoliopsida; order Fabales; family Fabaceae; genus Arachis; species Arachis hypogaea. The sequence goes on along the minus strand of NC_092045.1, from coordinate 81,846,484 downwards.
GACAGCTGTTTCCATGTCCTTATGCTGGCCTTAGGTTGATTATTTAACCACCTCTTAGCTTGGTCTTTTACAGCAAATGGAAATAGTAATAATATGTAGACATCCTGGTCTACTTCCTTATCATGTACTGTGTTAGTAATTTGTAAGAACTGTGCCAGAAACTCAGTAGGTTCTTCCTGTGGAAGACCGAAATACTGGCAATTTTGCTGCACCATGATAATGAGCTGAGGATTCAAGTGAAAACTACTGACTCCGATGGAGGGTATATAGATACTACTCCCATATGAAGCATTAGCGGGGTTAGCATATGACCCCAGAGTCCTTCTGGACTGTTCATTTCCACTTAGTTCCATGATGGAGAAAAGGAGATGATGTGGATTTATTTTATTTATTTTATTATATATATATATTCGAAATAATAATAATAATAATAAATAAAAATTGGAAAGTAAAAAAAAAGATATGATTGAAAAATAATTTAAAAAGATTTGATTTTGAAAATTGATGAATAATTTAATGCAAAACTTTCGAAAATTTGTGGAAAACACCAAGGAACACCAAACTTAAAAATTTCAAGATCAAAATACAAGAATGATTCAAGAACATAAAAAGAACACCAAACTTAAAATTTTTAGAAAACTAAAAATAAATTTTCGAAAATTTAAATAAAAACTAACAAGAAAACACCAAACTTAAAACATGCAACTAGACTCAAATAGAAAAATCTAAAAGAAAAATAATAATTTTTTTGAAAAATTTTTGAAAAGAAAATAAGAGACTCTGACCCAAAACACAAAATTTTCCTAATCTAAGCAACAAGAAGGACCGTCAGTTGTCCAAACTAGAACAATCCCCGGCAACAGCGCCAAGAACTTAGTGCAAGAAATTGCAAAGACACTTGTAATTCCGCACAACTAACCAGCAAGTGCACTGGGTCGTCCAAGTAATACCTTACGTGAGTAAGGGTTGATCCCACGGAGATTGTCGGCCTGAAGCAAGCTATGGTTACCTTGTAACTCTTAGTCAGGAGATTATCAATGAAAAAGGTTTTGTTTGCAATAAAATAAAAGAGCATGAAATAAAAGGTACTTGTGATTCAATAATGGAGAACAGGTTGGAGTTTTGGAGATGCTATGTCATCTGAATCTCTGCTTTCCTACTGTCTTTTTCTTCACGCACGTAAGGCTCCTTCCATGGCAAGCTGTGAGTAGGGTGTCACCGTTGTCAATGGCTACTTCCCATCCTCTCAGTGAAAATGGTCCATGTGCGCTGTCACTGCACGACTAATCATCTGTCGGTTCTTGATCATGTTGGAATAGAATCCAGTGATCCTTTTGCGTCTGTCACTACACCCAATACTCGCGAGTTTGAAACTCGTCACATTCATCCCTTCCCGGATCCTACTCGGAATACCACAGACAAGGTTTAGACTTTTTGGATCCCAGGAATGGCCGCCAATAATCCTAGCTTATACGACGAAGACTCCAATCTTTTGGAATAGAGACAAAGAGATACACATTCAATATAAGAAAGAACGGAAGTGGTTGTCAGGCACGTGTTCATAAGTTGAGAATGGTGATGAGTATCACGGATCATCACATTCATCATGTTTAAGTGAAAATGAATATCTTAGAATGGAAGCAAGCGTGATTGAATTGAAAACAGTGGTAATTGCATTAATCTATCGAGACACAACAGAGCTCCTCACCCCCAACAATGGAGTTTAGAGACTCATGCCATAGAGATACAATTTAAAACGTGAAAATGTCATGAGGTCCATAATAAATCTTCAAATGTAGTTTTTTTATACTCAACTAGTAACCTAGGTTTACAGAAAATGAGTAGACTAAGATAGGTAGTGCAGAAATCTACTTCTTGGGCCCACTTGGTGTGTGCTTGGGCTGAGCATTGAAGCCTTCACGTGCATAGGGTGTTCCTGGAGTTAAACGCCAGCTTTTGTGCCAATTTGGGCGTTTAACTCCAACTTTTATGCCAGCTCTAGCGTTTTGATGCCAGAAAAGGGCAGAGAGCTGGCGTTTTGATGCCAATTTATGTCATCAAAACTCACTCAAAGTATGGACTTTATATATTGCTGGAAAGCCCTGGATGTCTACTTTCATACGCAATTAAGAGCGCACCATTTGGAGTTCTGTCGCTCCAGAAAATCCACTTCGAGTGCAGGGAGGTCAGAATCCATCAGCATCTGCAGTCCTTCTTCAACCTCTGAATCAGATTTTTGCTTAGGTCCCTCAATTTCAGCCAGAAAATACCTGAAATCATAGAAAAACATGAAAACTCATAGTAAAGTCTAGAAATATTATTTTTACATAAAAACTAATAAATGTATACTAAAAAGTGGCTAAATCCTACTAAAAACCATATGAAAATACCCTCCAATAGCGTATAAAATATCCGCTCATCAACATCTCCTTGTCAGCTCTTTATACCTCTCCCAATCCTCATAGAAGGTTTCTCCATCCAGTTGCCTAAAGGTTTGGACCTTTGTCCTTAACTTGATGATCCTTTGAGGAGGATAAAATTTAGTCAAGAACTTATTCACCACATCATCCTAAGTGATTAGGCTCTCCTTGGGGAATGACTCCAACTACTTAGATGCTTTATCCCTCAAGGAAAAAGGGAATACAAGCAGTCTATAGGTGTCTGGATGGACTCCATTTGTTTTTATGGTGTCACATATCCTCAAGAAGGTTGTCAAGTGTTAGTTGGGGTCTTCTTGAATTCCTCCTCCAAACTGACAGTTGTTCTGAACAAGGGTGATCAACTGGGGTTTCAGCTCGAGGTTGTTGGCGTGTACATTAGGTGTGAGAATGCTACTCCCACAATTTCTAGGGTTAGGATTGATAAAGCACCCTAACACCCTTCTAGCTGGTTGAGCATGATTACCAACATACTCTCCATGGTGATTATGTACTTCCTCTTCCATGGTTTGGTCTGAGTCTTCTTCTTCTCTAACTACTGTTTTTTCTCTTGCCACTGCCTCTCTTTTTAACCTTAGGAATGACCTTTCCGGTTTAGAATTGTAAGAGGTTGTAGCCCTTCTTCTGCCTCCTGGCATGCACAACGCAGACACACAATTCAAAGTAAAGGTGATCACCCTCTTGGTGAAAAGGGTGAGTGAGTTAAACTTGGGTGATGCAAAGCATCAAACAGTTAGTGTGCTTCAGTTAAGATGACAGTATATACAATGAATATTTGTAAATTCAAGTACTAAAAGAAATAAAAATGAACAACTAAAATTAAATTGATTAACAAAATAAAAAAATGCTTAATCTAAGTACCCATTGACTTAATCATTGTCAATTCAGAATCGATCCCCGACTACGGTGCCATAAACTTGATGACGAAAAATTACTGTATTATTACAATAACTCCTTCAGCAAGTATACCGAATTGTCATCAAGTAAAAACTCACAATAAAGTGAGGTCGAATCCCACAGAGATTGATTGCTTGAACAATTTTAGTTAGCAGGGTAATTTAGTTAAGCTGATCATGGACAAATATTGAGTGAAGAAAATTAAAAGACAAAATTGTAAATAACTTGAAATTAAATGAAAGCTGTAAAGTGCATGAAATTAAATGGCATAAATGTAAAGAGCATAAATCTAAATAACTGAAATGTAAAGGGAAGTGGTTGATGATCAGAAATTAAAAAAGCTGTAAGAAAGGGGAAGATAAGAATAGGGAGGATTCATTGGAGTTAGGAGATGTTATATTCTCCGGATCAATTTTCATATCATCTCTTCCTCAATCATGTAACTCATTGACCTCTTGGCAATCATGAGTGATTGAATCCTAATTTCTTGATAATTCAATCTCTCTAATCTTGATCAAAAGCCAATTTCTTGGTCTAATTGCTCATGAAGAGAGATAAAGCTTGTTCCCTGATTATACCACACATCCTTAGGGATCCAAGTAATGGGTAGACCTAGCATCACATTGATCTAATCCCAAAATCCAGATTCACTCAATGTGAGAAAGGATTTCAAGCATGATTTTATGATTCCTCTTCCAAGGTTCACATAAAACCCAAATACATTCAATCTCTTTTCCAAGATGATTGAATGCTAGAATGAAGAACGAAATTCTTTCTAGTAAATCAAAGAGAGATAAAGAGAAGAAGGAAGTCAATTCACTATTGATCCATCAATTATAACAGAGCTCCCTCCCCCAATGAGAAGGAGTTTAGCTACTCACAGCTCAAGAGATGGAATGAAGTGAAAAGTGAAGTGGAAAGTTCCAAACCCAAAAGTACAAAAATGAAGTAAGATCCAAGTCCCCAAGCTCCCTATTCAGTACCCTTTGAGGGGTATGGTGCACGAAATTGCAATCACACTTTTGCAATCCGCACAACTAACCAGCAAGTGCACTGGGTCGTCCAAGTAATACCTTACGTGAAGAAGGATCGATCCCACAGAGATTGTTGGTATGAAGCAAGCTATGGTTATCTTATTAATCTTAGTCAGTGATGCCAATAAGGTTCCTTGAATTTAATTGTAAAAATTGAAAATGTTTGGAATAAGTAATTGTTACTCAATAATGGAGAATATGTTGGAGTTTAGGAGATGATTTGTCTTCTGAATTTCTGTAACATAATGCTTCCTTACTTTCATAAATGCAAGGCTCCTTCCATGGCAAGCTATATGTAGGGTGTCACCGTTGTCAATGGCTACTTCCCATCCTCTCAGTGAAAATGGTCCAAATGCTCTGTCACAGCACATCTAATCATCTGTTGGATCTCGATCATGTCGGAATAGGATCCATTGATCCATTTGCGTCTGTCACTACGCCCAACAATCGCGAGTTTGAAGCTCGTCACAATCATCCAATCCCATAATCCTACTCAAAATACCACAAACAAGGTTTAGACTTTCCGGATTCTCATGAATGCCGCCATCAATTTTAGCTTATACCACGAAGATTCTGATTAAGGAATCAAAGAGATACTCATTCAATCTGATGTAGAACGGAGGTGGTTGTCAGACACACGTTCATGGATTGAGGAAGGTGATGAGTGTCACGGATCACCACCTTCTCTATAGTTAAGCGCGAATGAACATCTTAGATAGGAACATGCATGTTGAATGGAAAACAGAAATAATTGCATTAATTCATCGAGACGCTGCAGTGCTCCTCACCCCCAACAGTGGAGTTTAGAGACTCATGCCGTCAAAGAGTATAAAATTCAGATCTAAAAATGTCATGAGATACAAAATAAGTCTCTAAAAGTTGTTTAAATACTAAACTAGTAACCTAGGTTTACAGAAAATGAGTAAACTAAGATGGATAGTGCAAAAATCTACTTATGGGGCCCACTTGGTGTGTGCTGGGGCTGAGACTTAAGCTTCTCATATGCCTGGGCTGTTTCTGGAGTTGAGCGCTGATGAGCGGATAATTTGTATACTTTTTGGCATTGTTTTTAGTATGTTTTTGGTATGATATAGTTAGTTTTTAGTATATTTTTATTAGTTTTTAGTTAAAATTCTCTTTTCTGGACTTTACTATGAGTTTGTGTGTTTTTCTGTGATTTCAGGTGTTTTCTGGCTGAAATTGAGGGACCTGAGCAAAAATCTGATTCAGAGACCAAAAAGGACTGCAGATGCTGTTGGATTCTGACCTCCCTACACTCGAAGTGGATTTTCTGGAGCTACAGAAGCCCAATTGGCGCGCTCTCAACGGCGTTGGAAAGTAGACATCCTGGGCTTTCCAGCAATATAAGATAGTCCATACTTTGCCCAAGATTTGATGGCTCAAACCGGCGTTCAAAGTCACCTCAAGAAATCCCAGCGTTAAACGCTGGAACTGGCACCCAAATGGGAGTTAAACGCCCAAACTGGCACCAAAGCTGGCGTTTAACTCCAAGAAGAGTCTCTGCACGAAATTTGCTTCATTGATCAGCCCAAGCACACACCAAGTGGGCCCGGAAGAGGATTTTTATGTCATTTACTCATTTCTGTACACCTTAGGCTACTAGTTCTTATAAGTAGGACCTTTTACTATTGTATTTTCATCTTGGGACATCTAGTTCTTAGATCATGATAGAGACTTTGGTAGCTATCTTCATTTTTATGCTATCTTAGATCATTGGGAGGCTGGCCATTCGGCCATGCCTAGACCTTATGCTTATGTATTTTCAACGGTGGAGCTTCTACACACCATAGATTAAGGTGTGGAGCTCTGCTGTACCTCGAGTATTAATGCAATTACTATTGTTCTTCCATTCAATTCCGCTTGTTCTTGTTCCAAGATATCACTTGTTCTTCAACTTGATGAAGGTGATGATTGACGCCCATCACCATTCTCACTCATGAACAAAGTGACTGACAACCACTCTTGTTCTACAAGCATTTGAGGCTTGGTGAATATCTCTTGGATTCCTGATTGCACGATGCATGGTTGATCGCCTGACAACCGAGTGCTCGCCTGACAAACGAGCCAACCATTCTTTGAGATCAGAGTCTTCGTGGTATAGGCAGGACCTGATGGCGGCATTCAAGAGAATCCGGAAGGTCTAAACCTTGTCTGTGGTATTCTGAGTAGGATTCAATGATTGAATGACTGTGACGTGCTTCAAACCTGTAACCTACTGGGCGTTAGTGACAGACGCAAAAGAGTGATTCTATTCCGGTAGGGGAGGGAACCAAACCGGTGATTAGCCGCACTGTGACAGAGTGTATGAGCATTAGTTTTCACTGCGAGGATGGGAGGTAGCTGCTGACAACAGTGAAACCCTACACGAGCTTGCCATGGAAAGGAGTAAGAAGGATTGGATGAAGGCAGTAGGAAAGCAGAGAGACGGAAGGGAAGGCGTCTTCATACGCTTATCTGAAGTTCCTACTAATGAATTACATAAGTATCTCTATCTTTACCTTTGTGTTATTTTCGTTCATCACTATATCCATTTGAGTTTGCCTGACTAAGATTTACAAGATGATCATAGCTTGCTTCAATACTAACAATCTCCGTGGGATCGACCCTTACTCGCGTAAGGTTTATTACTTGGACGACCCAGTGCACTTGCTGGTTAGTTGTGCGAAGTTGTGTAATGCCATGGTATTGAGCCACCACGTGTTTGGAGCCGTTACCGGGGATTATGAGAGTTGTGAAAAGTAATGTTCACAATTTCGCGCACCAAGTTTTTGGCGCCGTTGCCGGGGATTGTTCAAGTTTTGAGCAAGCTTTTGGTAACATCAGTGCCAAGATCCGGCAACAACACCAAATTTTTTTTTGGCGTTATTGCCCGGGATTGTTTAGGCTGGACAACTGACGGTTCATCTTGTTGCTTAGATTAGGTATTTATTTTTTTCGAAATTCTTGAAGATGAATTCTAGAGTTTCATGGTGATTTGTTGAAATCTGGCTGGCTGAGAAGCCATGTCTAATTTCATTGGACCGAGGTTTCAACTCATCATCACAAGAGCTTGTTGATTTCTTATCAATCTTGCTTTTGGAGCAGTGATTTGCTAAGGCTTGGCTAGCCTCTGGCCATGTCTAGTGTTTTGGACCGAAGCTTTCTTTGAAAGCTTGGCTGGCTGTGAAGCCATGTCTAATTCCTGGACCGGAGTCTTAGACTAACATTGCACTGATTCCTGGAATTCTCATTAAGAATTTTGATATCTTTTTTTTCACTTAATTTTCGAAAAACACAAAAAAATTTACAAAATCATAAAATCCAAAAATATTTCTCGTTTGAGTCTAGAGTCTCATCATAAGCTTGGTGTCAATTGCATGCATTCATATGTCTTATTGATCTCCAAGATGTTCTTGATGATTTGCTTGATCTGATCTTTGAATTCTATTGACTTGAGTGTTTTGTGTGTCTCATATGCATTTTCATTTTGTTAGTGTCAGTAGTATACAAACTGCTAAGTTTGGTGTCTTGCATGCATTGCTATTTGATTCTTGTTGCATTTTGATTTTTCCTTATTATTAAAAATCCAAAAATATTTTTAATTTGTGTCTTTTCAAGTCAATAATACAGAGAATTGAAGATTCAGAACATACAGCAGAGGAATTGCACAGAAAAAGCTGGGCGTTCAAAACGCCCAGTGAAGAAGGACAGACTGGCGTTTAAACGCCAGCCAGGGTACCTGGTTGGGCGTTTAACGCCCAAAAGGGTAGCATTTTGGGCGTTAAACGCCAGAATGGATACCATTCTGGGCGTTTAACGCCAGGATGGCTAAAGGGGGAAGATTTTGTTTTCAAATCAATTTTTTTCTAAGTTTTCAAAATTTCTTCCAAATCAAATCTTTTTCAAATCAATTTTTCAATCAAATCTTTTTCAAAATTAACTTCTTTCCTTTTTCAAAGAAACTTACTATCAATTAATGATTTGATTCAACATTTCAAGTATGTTGCCTTTTCTGTTGAGAAAGGTTTAATGTTTGAATCATATCTTTTCTTGTTAAGTCAAGTTTTTAATTTTCAAATCAAATCTTTTTAAAATGTTTTTCAAATCATATCTTCTCAATCACATCTTTTTAAAACCAATCATATCTTCTTAACCACATCTTTTTCAAAATAGTTTTCAATCAAATGTTTCTGATTTCTAATTTCAAAATCTTTTTCAAAAATCATTTGATTTCTTTTCCCTTTTCATTTTCGAAAATTAAGTAATGTTTTTCAAAAATATTTTTTTAAATTTTCCACTTAATTTTCGAAAATGACTTCCCTCCTTCTCACATCCTTCTATTTATGGACTAACACTATCCCTTAATGCAAGATTCGAACTCCATCTCCTTTGTTAAGTTCGAATTTTCCACTTCTGTCTTCTATTCTTCTTTTCCTCTGACACCTAAAGGAATCTCTATACTGTGACATAGAGGATTCCACATTTTCTTGTTCCCTTCTCTTTCTTATGAGCAGGAGCAAAGACAAAGGCATTCTTGTTGAGGCTGATCCTGAACCTGAAAGGACCTTGAAGAGAAAGCTAAGAGAAGCCAAAGCACAACTCTCTTTAGAGCACTTGAACGAACTCTTCAAGGAAGAAGAACAAATGGCAGCCGAAAACAACAACAATGCCAACAATGCAAGGAAGGTGCTTGGTGACTTTACTGCACCTACTCCCGACTTCTATGGGAGAAGCATCTCTATCCCTGCCATTGGAGCAAACAACTTTGAGCTTAAGCCTCAATTAGTTTCTCTAATGCAACAGAATTGCAAGTTCCATGGACTTCCACTGGAAGATCCTCATCAGTTTTTAGCTGAGTTCTTGCAAATCTGTGACACAGTCAAGACTAATGGGGTTGACCCTGAGGTCTACAGACTGATGCTATTCCCTTTTGCTGTAAGAGACAGAGCTAGAACATGGTTGGACTCTCAACCTAAAGAAAGCCTGGACTCTTGGGAAAAGCTAGTCAATGCCTTCTTGGCAAAGTTCTTTCCACCTCAAAAATTGAGTAAGCTTAGAGTGGAAGTCCAAACCTTCAGACAGAAGGAAGGAGAATCCCTCTATGAAGCTTGGGAAAGATACAAACAATTGATCAGAAAGTGTCCCACTGATATGCTTTCTGAATGGAGCATCATAGGTATTTTCTATGATGGTCTCTCTGAACTGTCCAAGATGTCCTTGGATAGCTATTCTGGAGGATCTCTTCATCTGAAGAAGACGCCTACTGAAGCTCAAGAACTGATTGAAATGGTTGCAAATAACCAATTCATGTACACTTCTGAAAGAAATCCTGTGAACAATGGGACTAGTCAGAAGAAAGGAGTTCTTGAGATTGACACTCTGAATGCCATATTGGCTCAGAATAAAATATTGACTCAACAAGTCAATATGATTTCTCAAAGTCTGTCTGGGATGCAAAATGCACCAAGCAGTACTAAGGAAGCTTCATCTGAGGAAGAAGCTTATGATCCTGAGAACCCTTCAATAGAAGAGGTGAATTACATGGGAGAACCCTATGGAAACACCTACAATCCTTCATGGAGGAATCATCCAAATCTTTCATGGAAGGATCAACAGAGACCCCAACAAGGTTTCAATAACAATAATGGTGGAAGAAACAGGTTTAGCAATAGCAAGCCTTTTCCATCATCTTCTCAGCAACAGACAGAGAGTTCCAAGCAGAATAATTCTGACTTGGCAACCATGGTCTCTGATCTAATCAAAACCACTCAAAGTTTTATGACTGAAACTAGATCTTCCATTAGGAATCTGGAAGGACAAGTGGGTCAGCTGAGCAAGAAAATTACTGAACTCCCTCCAAGTACTCTTCCAAGCAACACAGAAGAAAATCCAAAAGGAGAGTGCAAGGCCATCAACATGGCCGAATTCTGGGAGGAAGAAGAGGCAGTGAACGCCACTGAGGAAGACCTCAATGGACGTCCACTGACCTCCAATGAGTTCCCCAATGAGGAACCTTGGGAATCTGAGGCTCAAGATGAGACCATAGAGATTCCATTGGACTTACTTCTGCCATTCATGAGCTCTGATGAGTATTCTTCCTCTGAAGAGGATGAACATGTCACTGAAGAGCAAGTTGCTAAATACCTTGGAGCAATCATGAAGCTAAATGACAAGTTATTTGGAAATGAGACTTGGGAGGATGAACCCCCTTTGCTCACCAAAGAACTGGATAACTTGTCTAGGCAGCAATTGCCTCAAAAGAGGCAGGACCCTGGGAAGTTTTCTATACCTTGTACCATAGGCACCATGACCTTCAAGAAGGCCTTGTGTGACTTAGGATCAAGCGTAAACCTCATGCCCCTCTCTGTAATGGAGAAATTAGGGATCTATGAGGTACAAGCTGCAAAAATCTCACTAGAGATGGCAGACAACTCAAGAAAACAAGCTTATGGACTTGTAGAGGATGTTTTGGTGAAGATTGAAGACCATTACATCCCTACTGATTTCATAGTCCTAGAGACTGGGAAATGCATGGATGAATCCATCATCCTTGGCAGACCCTTCCTAGCCACAGCAAAGGCTGTGATTGATGTTGATAGAGGATAGTTGATCATTCAAGTGAATGAAGAATCCTTGGTGTTTAAGGCCCAAGGATATACCTCTGTCATCATGGAGAGGAAGCATGAAGGGCTTCTCTCAAAACAGAGCCAAACAGAGCCCCCACAACCAAACTCTAAGTTTGGTGTTGGGAGGCCACAACCAAACTCTAAGTTTGGTGTTGAACCCCCACATTCAAACTCTACGTTTGGTGTTGGGAGGTTCCAACACGGTTCTGAGCATTTCTGAGGCTCCATGAGAGTCCTCTGTCAAGCTAATGACAATAAAGAAGCGCTTGTTGGGAGGCAACCCAATGTTTTATAATTAATTATTTTCTTTTGTTATTTTATCTTTTTTGTAGGTTGATGATCATAAGAAGTCACAAAAACAATGAAAAAAGCAAAAACAAAATGAAAAACAGGAAGAAAAACAGCACACCCTGGAGGAAGATGCTGCTGGCGTTTAAACGCCAGTCAGCCTAGCAGTTGGGCGTTTAACGCCCAGTCTGGCACCCTTCTAGGCGTTTAACGCCAGAAAGGGGCACTAGACTGGCGTTAAACGCCAGTAAAGGGCAAGAACCTGGCGTTAAACGCCAGGAATGGGCACCAGCCCGGCGTTTAACGCCAGAAATGGCTCAAAACGTGGATTTTGATGCCATTTGGTGCAAGGATGCCTTTTCCTTGACACCACAGGATCTGTGGACCCCACAGGACCCTACCATCACTCTCTCTCTTCTTCCCCCATTCACCAATCACCTCAACACCTCTTCCCCAAAAACCCCTCACCTATCAAATCCCATCCTTCTCTTCACCACTCACATCCATCCTTCATAAACCCCCACCAACCTCACCCTTCAAATTCAAACCACTTTCCCTCCCAAACCCACCCATCATGGCCGAACCCTTTACCCCCTCTCTCCTATATATACCCTTCTTCAACCCTTCATTTTCACACAACCTAAACACCACTTCTCCCCCTCTTTGGCCGAACACACCACCATCTCCCTATTCCTCATTTCTTCTTCTTCTACTCTCTTCTTTCTTCTTTTGCTCGAGGACGAGCAAACATTTTAAGTTTGGTGTGGTAAAAGCGTTGCTTTTTCGTTTTTCCATAACCATTATGGCATCCAAGGCCGGAGAAACCTCTAGAAAGAGGAAAGGGAAGGCAAAGGCTTCCACCTCCGAGTCATGGGAGATGGATAGATTCCTCTCAAAGGTGCATCAAGTCCACTTCTATGAAGTTGTGACCTTGAAGAAGGTGATCCCCGAGGTCCCTTTTTCACTCAAAAAGGGTGAATATCCGGAGATCTGACATGAGATCCGAAGAAGAGGTTGGGAAGTTCTTACCAACCCCATTCAACAAGTCGGAATCTTGATGGTTCAAGAGTTCTATGCCAATGCATGGATCACCAAGAACCATGACCAAAGTGTGAACCCGAATCCAAAGAATTATCTTACTATGGTTCGGGGGAAATACTTGGATTTTAGTCCGGAGAGTGTGAGGGTGGCGTTCAACTTGCCTATGATGCAAGGAGATGAGCATCCTTACACTAGAAGGGTCAACTTTGATCAAAGGTTGGACCAAGTCCTCACAGTCATATGTGAAGAGGGCGCACAATGGAAGCAAGATTCAAGAGGAAAGCCGGTTCAATTGAGAAGGCATGACCTCAAGCCCGTGGCTAGAGGGTGGTTAGAGTTCATACAACGCTCAATCATCCCCACTAGCAACCGGTCCGAAGTTACCATAGACCGGGCCATCATGATCCATAGCATCATGATTGGAGAAGAAATAGAAGTTCATGGGGTTATAGCCTAAGAACTCTATAAAGTGGCGGACAAGACCTCCACCTTGGCAAGGTTAGCCTTTCCTCATCTCATTTGTCACCTCTGTTATTCAGTTGGAGTTGACATAAAGGGAGACATCCCCATTGATGAGGACAAGCCCATCACCAAGAAAAGGATGGAGTACACAAGAGATCCCACTCATCATGAAATCCCTGAAATTCCTCAAGGGATGAATTTTCCTCCACAAAACTATTGGGAGCAACTACACACCTCCCTAGGAGAGTTGAGTTCCAACATGGGACAACTAAGGGTGGAGCATCAAGAACACTCCATCATCCTTCATGAGATTAGAGAAGATCAAAGAATCATGAGGGAGGAGCAACAAAGACAAGGAAGAGACATTGAGGAGCTCAAGCACTCCATAGGATCTTCAAGAGCAAGAAAGAGCCGCCATCACTAAGGTGGACCCGTTCTTTGATTTCCTTGTTATTTGTTCTTCTGTTTTTCGAAAATTTATGCTTATGTTTATCCATGTTTGTGTCTTGTGATCATTAGTGTCTTAGTGTCTATGCCTTAAAGTTATGAATGTCCTATGAATCCATCACCTTTCTTGAATAAAAATGTGCTTAATTGAAAAAGGAAGAATTGCATGAATTTTGAATTTTATAATAGTTTAATTATTTTGATGTGGTGGTAATATTTTTGTTCTCTGAATGTATGCTTAAACAGTGCATATGTATCTTGAATTTGTGGTTCATGAATGTTGGCTCTTGAAAGAATGATGAAAAAAGAGACATGTTACTGAGGATCTGAAAAATCATTAAAAATGATTCTTGAAGCAAGAAAAAGCTATTCAAAAAAAAATCGAAAAAAAAAAGAAAAAGAAAAAGAAAAACGAAAAAAAAAATAGAGAATAAAGAGTTGTGATGCAAGGCAAATAGGAGTGTGCTTAAGAACCCTGGACACCTCTAATTGGGGACTTTAGCAAAGCTGAGTCACAATCTGAAAAGGTTCACCCAATTATGTGTCTGTGGCATGTATGTATCCGGTGGTAATACTGGAAGACAGAGTGCTTTGGGCCACAGCCAAGACTCAATAAATAGCTATGTTCAAGAATCATCATACTTCACTAAGAGAATCATTAGCACTATCTGGACTCTGAGTTCCTAAAGAAGCCAATCATTCTGAATTTCAAAGGATAGAGTGAGATGCCAAAACTATTCAGAAGCAAAAAGTTAAAAGCCCCGCTCATCTAATTAATACTGATCTTCATAGATGTTTTTGGGATTCATTGCATATTCTCTTCTTTTTATCTTATTTGATTTTCAGTTGCTTGGGGACAAGCAACAATTTAAGTTTGGTGTTGTGATGAGCGGATAATTTGTATACTTTTTGGCATTGTTTTTAGTATGTTTTTGGTATGATATAGTTAGTTTTAGTATATTTTTATTAGTTTTTAGTTAAAATTCTCTTTTCTGGACTTTACTATGAGTTTGTGTATTTTTCTGTGATTTCAGGTGTTTTCTGGCTGAAATTGAGGGACCTGAGCAAAAATCTGATTCAGAGACCAAAAAGGACTGCAGATGCTGTTGGATTCTGACCTCCCTGCACTCGAAGTGGATTTTCTGGAGCTACAGAAGCCCAATTGGCGCGCTCTCAACGGCGTTGGAAAGTAGACATCCTGGGCTTTCCAGCAATATATGATAGTCCATACTTTGCCCAAGATTTGATGGCCCAAACCGGCGTTCAAAGTCACCTCAAGAAATCCCAGCGTTAAACGCTGGAACTGGCACCCAAATGGGAGTTAAACGCCCAAACTGGCACCAAAGCTGGCGTTTAACTCCAAGAAGAGTCTCTGCACGAAATTTGCTTCATTGCTCAGCCCAAGCACACACCAAGTGGGCCCGGAAGAGGATTTTTATGTCATTTACTCATTTCTGTACACCTTAGGCTACTAGTTCTTATAAGTAGGACCTTTTACTATTGTATTTTCATCTTGGGACATCTAGTTCTTAGATCATGATAGAGACTTTGGTAGCTATCTTCATTTTTATGCTATCTTAGATCATTGGGAGGCTGGCCATTCGGCCATGCCTAGACCTTATGCTTATGTATTTTCAACGGTGGAGCTTCTACACACCATAGATTAAGGTGTGGAGCTCTGCTGTACCTCGAGTATTAATGCAATTACTATTGTTCTTCCATTCAATTCCGCTTGTTCTTGTTCCAAGATATCACTTGTTCTTCAACTTGATGAAGGTGATGATTGACGCCCATCACCATTCTCACTCATGAACAAAGTGACTGACAACCACTCTTGTTCTACAAGCATTTGAGGCTTGGTGAATATCTCTTGGATTCCTGATTGCACGATGCATGGTTGATCGCCTGACAACCGAGTGCTCGCCTGACAAACGAGCCAACCATTCTTTGAGATCAGAGTCTTCGTGGTATAGGCAGGACCTGATGGCGGCATTCAAGAGAATCCGGAAGGTCTAAACCTTGTCTGTGGTATTCTGAGTAGGATTCAATGATTGAATGACTGTGACGTGCTTCAAACCTGTAACCTACTGGGCGTTAGTGACAGACGCAAAAGAGTGATTCTATTCCGGTAGGGGAGGGAACCAAACCGGTGATTAGCCGCACTGTGACAGAGTGTATGAGCATTAGTTTTCACTGCGAGGATGGGAGGTAGCTGCTGACAACAGTGAAACCCTACACGAGCTTGCCATGGAAAGGAGTAAGAAGGATTGGATGAAGGCAGTAGGAAAGCAGAGAGACGGAAGGGAAGGCGTCTTCATACGCTTATCTGAAGTTCCTACCAATGAATTACATAAGTATCTCTATCTTTACCTTTGTGTTATTTTCGTTCATCACTATATCCATTTGAGTTTGCCTGACTAAGATTTACAAGATGATCATAGCTTGCTTCAATACTAACAATCTCCGTGGGATCGACCCTTACTCGCGTAAGGTTTATTACTTGGACGACCCAGTGCACTTGCTGGTTAGTTGTGCGAAGTTGTGTAATGCCATGGTATTGAGCCACCACGTGTTTGGAGCCATTACTGGGGATTATGAGAGTTGTGAAAAGTAATGTTCACAATTTCGCGCACCAAGCGCCAGGTTGTAACCTGTTTCTGGCGTTGAACTCCCACTTGCAACCTGTTTCTGGCGCTGAACGCCAGACTGCAACATGGAACTGGCGTTGAACGCCAGTTTGCGTCATCTATCTTCGTGCAAAGTATAGACTATTCTATATTGCTGGAAAGCCCTGGATGTCTACTTTCCAACGCAATTGAGAGCGCGTCAATTGGATTTCTGTAGCTCCAAAAAATTCATTCCGAGTGCAGAGAGGTCAGAATCCAACAACATCAGCAGTCCTTTTTCAGCCTGAATCAGATTTTAACTCAGCTCCTTCAATTTCAGCTAGAAAATACCTGAAATCATAGAAGATTACAAAAACTCATAGTAAACTCCAGAAATATAAATTTTGCTCAAAAACTAATAAAAATAAATTAAAAACTAACTAAAACACACTAAAATCTACATGAAATTACCCCCAAAAAGTGTATAAAATATCCACTCATCAGGGTACTTATAGCACTCCTTTCTTTGGAATTCAAAGAATTACAAAAGAAAAATAAAAATTTATAAAATATCCTAACGAACCCATTTGAACCCCTTTCTTGATTGCTGGCGTGGCAAGTGGCATGCCATGCCCCCATCAATGCTTCCTATTCAGCTTCCTTGGCGTGCCACGCCCAAGACTCGCGTTCCACGCCTTTGATGACACTTCTCTTTCAGTCTCTGGAGAGATGAATTGGCATGCCATGTATACACTGGTGGCCCACGCCCATAGTACTTGATTATCTTGCCTTTTGTGTGTGCTAAGCCTGGCGTGCCACGCTTGATTCTTAGCGTGCCACGCCACTGCTAGGTGTGCCACGCCTTTAGTGTTTGGCAAGACTTCCTTGCTGCTTGATGAGCCTGGCGTGCCCCGCCCTCCATAGTTGATGAACGGATTTTTGTGTGGTATAGAATTTCAGAAATGAAATCTTGTTGCAAGTATAGTTTCTAAACCAACGATAATCCTTTCATACAAAAATTTGTTTGTCACAAGTACAAACCCCTAGTAAATCTAATAACCGAAGTATTTAAACCTCGGGTCATTCTCCCTAGGAATTGCAACAAAGTATTATTGTTATTGGTTACAGGTTGTATATTTTGGGGTTTTGGACAAGAAACAAGAAAAGTAAATGACAACGAAATTCAAAAGGTAAAGCGGTCTTGGCAAGGTTTGGTGGTCAAAGATCTCTATCCTTATCACTAACCACAACATGAGAATTGGCAAGGATCAATCCCATTAAATCATCCTCTAACTTAGTAAAGGAAAGTCAAATAAGCTATATCAATCCAAGTCCATAAGTCCTAGCTCTCCACTAATTCAGTTAGTGAGAACTAGAGTTAATGGCTCCCAATCATCAATTACTTGGACATTAGTGACTCAAGAATTCCTAAGTTACCTTCCCAAGCCATGAACATAAAATTTTACTCTAACATCCTTCCAAGCATTTTATCAAACACTTGGATGGCATAAAAGGAAAGTATAATAAGATTGCAATAAAAGTAAAGCTACACTACTCACTTGCAAGGAAATTAACAACAACAATCAAAGAAAGCAATAAGAGAAATCAAAACATGAATTGCATTAAAGAGAAATAGAAGAAACAAAAGTGCATCAACATAAAAGTAGAGATTTACAAGAATTAAATGCTAAACTAGAGAGAGGAGAAGTAGAGGAGCAAGAATTGCGAAAGGAAAAGTAAATCAAAGCATGAAATTAATCTAGATCTAAGAATTCCTTATATACCTCTAACCTAATTCTAGAGAGAAGAGAAAGCTTCTCTCTCTAGAAACTAACTTTCCCTCCAAAACTAAACTAAACTAAAACTAATGATGACTAAAGATCTGATTCCCCTTCAATCCTTGGGTTAAATAGCATCAGAGGTGAGTTTGATTTGGGCCTGGGAAGCCCAGAATTTGCCCCTAGCGTTTTGCCTTTAAGTGAGTCACGTGCGAGCATCGACGCGTACACGTCATGTATGCGTACGCGTCGCCATGCGACTCCAAAATCCACGCGTGCACGTCTGCTGCACATGCACGTCGATCTCAGCATCCCAAATCCTTGTTTCTTCATGATTTCTCCACTTTGCATACTTTCCTCTCCATCCCTTTGATCCATTCCTAGCCTTTCCATCCTGAATTCACTAACAAACATATCAAGGCATCTAGTGGAATCAAAGGTGAATTAGATTTAGCTAATTAAGGGCTCAAAAAGCATGTTTTCACACTTAAGCACAAATTAGGAGACAATCATGGGACCATGACAATTCATTGAATAAATGTGGGTAAAAAGTTATTAAAATCCCCTAAAATCAATACAAGATAAACCCTCAAAATGGGGTTTATCAACCTTCCCACACTTAAACCATAGCATGTCCTCATGCTAAAATCAAGAAGGAAACAAAGGGTATCGACATTTATTCAATGTAAACTAATTAGGTGCAACCTATCTATATGCAACTACCTAAATGAATGCAACTACATGGTCAAAATAAATTAATTCCCAAGAAAACCAATATAAGCATAAGGGCTAAGGTAATAGCCATCAAATCAAATCCACAATTGAATTGAGTTATTAGATATTTTTACAAACTTGCAAGAAAAGTGATGATTCTAGGTGAAAACATGTAATTGAGCAATTGAACCCTCACCGGATGCGTTTGCACTCTAGTCGCTCAAGTGTTTAGGGTCGATTCACTCAATTCTCCCTTAATCATGATTTCCAAGATTTGTTCTTCATCTAACAATCAACATTTATCTCATGCATGCATACAATTATCATGAGGTCTTTCTCATAGGTTGTAATGGGGCTAGGGTCAAGGTAGGATGCATATGGTTAAGTGGACTTGAATTTGAATCTTTGATTAACTTAAGCTCCCTACCTAACCTATGACAACCTATACAATTTCTAAGCTAACTTAACTACCCATTCTTCACTTTTTCACATACTCATGCATTCTCTTTTGATTACTACACATATGCATTGATTCTTATTGAACTTCACTTTGGGACATTTTGTCCCCTTTTTATTTTTTTTTTCTTTTTGATGTGCTTGTATACAAAGGTATCAATGCACATGGTTTTACATTTACTTAATACATGAGTATATACCCAATTCCCAATATTTTCACCAAAAATACAAAACACACCTTTTTCCTCAACCAATGTCCCAAGTTTCCCCACACTTGAATGACACACACTCACTAGCCTAAGCCAATGAAAGATCCAAATAAGGACATTTATTGTTTTTCGCTTTAAGGCTTGTAATGTGCTAAAATTAAGAACAAAGTGGGTTAATCATAGGCTCAAAGTCGGCTAACAAAGGTTGATAATAGGTAGGCTATTTGGGTAAGTAGAGCTAATGAAATGATGGCCTCAATCATATAAATGCATGAATACACAAAATAATGGATATAAAGAATCAAACAAATCAAAGATTACAATCATAGAAAGAGAATAATGCACACAAGAAAAAAAATAAGTGGTTATAAGATGTAACCACACTATTAGGCTCAAATCTCACAAGGTTGTGTGTTCTTATCTCAAAAACATGATCCCCAATATATATAATTCAAGCAAGTTCTATGAAAAGTTTTCACTCAAATCAATTGAATATGTCAATGCCCTAAGAATGTTTTTCTTGGAGAATATCATTATTTTAACTAAGCTTATTATATATATATGCAAAACATGAAAATGCACTAAAAATCCTTAAATGAGATGCAAAAGTGTTGGGATTAGAAATTTGTCACCCAAAAACACCGAATGGGTACGGCAACTCTCCGAGTTGCTACCTTCAGCTGATAGATCAACTGGTTGCTACATGTTCTTTTTTCTCCTGCTTCCATTATTGCTTGTGGTGCATCAATCATGAAACATGAAAAATAGAAAATAACACCGTAAGATAAGAATAATACGAAAGCAAGGAAGCGTAACTTGTTGGAATGAGGTAAGTCACTAGAATGAGGGAGTGAATTGTGTGACATTAAGAAAGATTTATTAACAAAATTGATGTTAAAGTCACATCCTATTTAGTACTAAACAGCAATAAATAGTAAACAAGATTAATAATCCAACACTTATCAAAGAAAAAGAGAAAAATGAAATGAGAATTAAACTAACTAAACAACTAACTAACTAACTAAAAAAATGGTTATAGACGGTGTTTGGCAGTGTTGGATGAGGGGTAGGAAAAAGGAAAAAGAAAGGAAAAGAGATGAAATGGAAAGGAGAGAAGAAAAGAAGGTGGGTGGAATAAGGCGACCCACGCGCACACGTAAGCGTAGATGAGGTGAAATAGGAGCGACGCGTACACGTGGGTCACGTGTATGTGTGAATGGCAAATCCGAGAGTCGACGCGTATACGTCCTTCACGCATATGCGTGGGTTAGGTTGTACCTCAGGCACAGTGTTCGCGTAGTGGAGACGCAACTCTCGGGTTTGTGTATGGAGGAGTGAAACTTCTTCATCCACGCGTGCACATAGCGGACGCGTGCACGTGGATTGGCCGAAAAGCTTAGGTCACGCGTATGCATACGCGTGGGTTGGTGCCCTATTTTTTCAAAATTTTCTATGTTTTTGCACCAATCCAAGCATCCCAAACCTCCAAACAGCTACCAAAACTCCGTAAAATGTTATTTACCACGCTAAAATACCAATTAAACTCAACAAACTAAACAAAACATGAAATTAAATTAATTTCTACCAATATTTACAAAAGAGAAAATGAAAAGATTTTACCATGGTGGAGTGTCTCCCACCTAGCACTTTTGTTTATTGTCCTTAAGTTGGACTTATGGAGAGCTCCTCTCAAGGTGGCTTATGTTTGAATCCATCCTTGAACATCCACCACTGCTTAGACTTCCAATAAGCTCCATTCTTCAAAATAAATATCTCCAAGCTTTAAGGGAGTTCTTCACAAACCATGGGTTCCCAAAGTTGAACCTCATTTATGCTGGGATCCCAAATCTTATTTCTACACCCGTCTTCAAGTTGATCACCATTAATCCATCCGAGTGGCAAGCATGAGGAATTCTCAATGTAATACCAAACTCTCTTTTTAGACCCATTCAATTGAGCACTATCCCAACCCTTGCATCTAAGCCTTGAAGTATCAACTAAAATGATCCTTGATTTGCAACACCAACCACTAAACATTCTTCTCTTACACTTTATCCCACAAATCATCCTAAGTTGACCATCGTTTCAAGCAAACCATACTCAAGTGGGACAATAAAGCTAATAGAAATGAGTTTTACCCACTCAAGTGAAGGAATATATGACAACCTAGGCAAAGAAGGTTCCAAAGATCTTGACAAAGCGTACTTAACTCCCGTCCTTCTTTTTCTAAGGACTTCCACCACTTCATAAGATTTTTCAAATTCAATCCTTTGTTCATCAATTTCATCTAGCTCTTCTCCGTCACTCAAATCATAAATGGGAGGGTGATGAGCGGATAATTTATACACTTTTTGGCATTGTTTTTAGGTAGTTTTTAGTAGGATCTATCTACTTTTTGGGATGTTTTTATTAGTTTTTATGCAAAATTCATGTTTCTGGACTTTACTATGAGTTTGTGTGTTTTTTTTTGTGATTTCAGGTATTTTCTGGCTGAAATTGAGGGACCTGAGCAAAAATCTGATTCAGAGGCTGACAAATGACTGCTGATGCGGTTGGATTCTGACCTCCCTGCACTCAAAGTAGATTTTCTGGAGCTACCAAACTCCAAATGGCACGCACTCAATTGCGTTGGAAAGTAGACATCCATGGCTTTCCATCAATATATAATAGTTCATACTTTGCTCGAGTTTTGATGATGCAAACTGAAGTTCAAACACCCCTTCTCTGCCCTATTCTAAAGTCAAAATGCCAGAACTGGCATAAAAGCTGGAGTTAAACACCCAAACTGGCACCAAAGCTGGTGTTTAACTCCAAGAGAGGTCTCTACATGGGTAAAGCTCAATGCTCAGCCCAAGCACACACCAAGTGGGCCCAGAAGTGGATTTCTGCATCATTCACCTATTTCTGTAAACCCTAGTAGCTAGTTTCATTATAAATAGGACCTTTTACTATTGTATTTTCATCTTGGGAATTTGACATCTTTGGAACATTTTCCTTCGACATTGGGGGCTGGCCTCATGGCCATGCCTACCTTCATCACTTATGTATTTTCAACGGTGGAGTTTCTACACACCATAGATTAAGGTGTGGAGCTCTGTTGTTCCTCGAGTATTAATGCAAAGTACTATTGTTCTTCTATTCAATTCATGCTTATTCTTGTTCCAAGATATTTACTCGCACTTCAACCTGATGAATGTGAAGATCCGTGACACTCATCATCATTCTCACCTATGAACGCGTGACTGACAACCACTTCCGTTCTACTTAAGATTAAGTGTGTATCTCTTAGCCTCCATTCTGAAAGATCGGAGTCTTTGTGGTATAAGCTAGAATTATTGGTGGCCATTCCTGAGATCTGGAAAGTCTAAACCTTGTCTGTGGTATTTCGAGTAGGATCTGGGAAGGGATGACTATGACGAGCTTCAAACTCGCGAGTGTTGGGCGTAGTGACAGACGCAAAAGGATCACTGGATTCTATTCCAACATGATCGAGAACCGACAGATGATTAGCCGTGCAGTGACAGCGCATTTTGGACCATTTTCACTGAGAGGACGGGAGGTAGCCATTGACGCCAGTGAAACCCGAACATACAAATTGCCATGGAAAGGAGTATGAAGGATTGGATAAAGGCAGTGGAAAAGCAGAGATTCAAGAGGGATGAAGCATCTCCATACGTTTATCTGAAATTCCCACCAATGATTTACATAAGTATCTCTATCTTTATTTTCTGTTTATTTATCTTTTAATTATCAAAACTCTATAACCCATTTGAATCCGCCTGACTGAGATTTACAAGGTGACCATAGCTTGCTTCAAGCCGACAATCTCCGTGGGATCGACCCTTACTCACGTAAGGTTTATTACTTGGACGACCCAGTGCACTTGCAGATTAGTTGTGCGAAGTTGTGAAAAAGAGTTGAGATTACAATTGTGCATACCAAGTTGTTGGTGCCATTGTGTATCACAATTTCGTGCACCAAGTTTTTGGCGCCGTTGTCGGGGATTGTTCGAGTTTGGACAACTGACGGTTCATCTTGTTGTTCAGATTAGGTAATTTTTATTTTGCTTTCAAAAAGTTTTAAAAAATATTTCAAAAAAAGTTTTCTTCTTTTTTGTTTTTCCACAATTAATTTTCGAAAAAAAATACAAAAAAATCATAAAATCATAAAAACCCAAAAATATTTGATGATTCTTGTTTGAATCCAGTGCCAAATTTTAAGTTTGGTGTTAATTGCATGATTTTAATTGTCTTGCAATTTTCGAAAAACATGCCTAATGTTCTTGATGATCTTCAAGTTGTTCTTGATGAATTTCCTTGTTTGATCTTCATGATTTCTTGATTTGCACTGCATGATGTTCTACATATGCATTCTTGCATTCATATGGCCCAAACATGAGAAAGTTCTAAGTTTGGTATCCTCCATGTTTTTTTTCATTAAGAAAACTGAGTTCTTGATGTTCATCTTGATCTTCAAGATTGTTATTGGTGTTCATCTTGACGTTAATAATGTTCTTGCATATATCTTGTGTTTTGATCCAAGAATTATATGTTTTGACTCATTTTGTTGTTTTTCAAAATTGAAAATATATCTTCTTGAATAAAGGATTTAGCAAAATGAAGATCCAAGAACATAAAGCAGAGGAATTACAGAGAAAAAGCTGGGCGTTCAAAACGCCCAGTGAAGAAGGAAAACTGGCATTTAAACGCCAACCAGGGTACCTAGCTGGGCGTTTAAACGCCCAAACCATGCAGCAATTGGGCGTTAACGCCAGGATGACACAAGGAGAGGAATTTTGTTTTCAAATCAAATCTTTTTCAAATCTTCATATTTTTTTCAAAATCAAATCTTTTTCAAATCAAATATTTTCAATCATATCTTTTTCAAAATCATATCTTTTCAATCATATCTTTTTCAAAAATCAAATCTTTTTAATTTTTATCTTTCCAATCATATCTTCACAATCATATCTTTTTCAAATCATATCTTTTTAAAATTCTAATTTTCAAAAATCTTTTTCTAACTTCTTATCTTTTTCAAATTTATTTCTTATCTTTTTCAAAACCACTTAACTACCTTTTTCACTTTTAATTTTCGAAAAAACATTAATTTTTTTCAAAATTCTTTTTTTTAACTAATTGTTTTGAATTTTAATGAAATTTTTTGAAAATTCTTCCCCTCCTCATCTTTTTAAACACTAAAGATTCTTCTTCCATTGTCAATTTGAACTCCATCTCTCTTTGAGTGTTCGAATTCTTTCTTACCTACCTCATCCTTCCATTCTTGTTTTCCTCTGACACCTCAGAGAATCTCTATACTGTGACATAGAGAATTCCATATTTTCTTTATTTTCTTCTCTTTCATATGAGCAAGAACAAAGATAAAGGCATACTTGTTGAAGCTTATCCTGAACCTGAAAGGACTCTGGTGCACGAAATTGTGTGGCCAATATTAATGGACTATTTAACACAGCTTCGCACAACTAACCAGTAAGTGCACTGGGTCGTCCAAGTAATACCTTACGTGAGTAAGGGTCGAATCCCACGGAGATTGTTGGATTGAAGCAAGCTATGTTTATTTTATTAATCTTAGTCAGGATACCAATAGGGTTCTTTAGCCTCGTATTTTAATAAAGAAAAGGGCATAAAATAAATAGTTATTACTTTAATAATGGAGAATATGTTGGAGTTTTGGAGATGCTTTGTCCTCTGAATCTCAACTTTTCCATGAAATCCTTTTTCCACACGCAAGGTCCCTTCCATGGCAAGCTCTATGTAGGGTGTCACTGTTGTCAATGGCTACTTCCCATCCTCTCAGTGAAAACGTTCCTATGCTCTGTCACAGCACGGCTAATCATCTGTCGGTTCTCAATCAGGTTGGAATAGAATCCATTGATTCTTTTGCGTCTGTCACTAACGCCCAGCCTTCAGGAGTTTGAAGCTCGTCACAGTCATTCAATCCCAGAATCCTACTCGGAATACCACAGACAATGTTTAGACTTTCTGGATTCTCATGAATGCCGCCATCAATCCGGCTTATACCACGAAGATTCTGATTAAGGAATCTAAGAGATACTCATTCAATCTGATGTAGAACGGAGGTGGTTGTCAGGCACACGTTCATGGATTGAGGAAGGTGATGATTGTCACGGATCATCACCTTCTCCATAATTAAGCGCGAATGAACATCTTAGATAAGAACAAGCGTGTTTGAATGGAAAACAAAGGAATTGTATTAATTCATCAAGACGCTGCAGAGCTCCTCACCCCCAACAATGGAGTTTAGAGACTCATGCCGTCAAAAAGTATGTAATTCAGATATGAAAATGTCATGAGGTACAAGATAAATCTCTAAAAGTTGTTTAAATAGTAAACTAGTAACCTAGGTTTACAGAATATGAGTAAACTAAGATAATTGGTGCAGAAATCCACTTCTGGGGCCCACTTGGTGTGTGCTGGGGCTGGGACTAGAGCTATCCACGAATTAAGGCCTTTCTTGGAGTTGAACTCCAAGTTATAACGTGTTTTGGGCGTTCAACTCCGGACCATGACGTGTTTCTGGCGTTTAACTCCAGACAGCAGCATGTACTTGGCGTTCAACGCCAAGTTACGTCGTCTTTCTTCGCGCAAAGTATGGACTATTATATATTGCTGGAAAGCCCTGGATGTCTACTTTCCAACGCCGTTGAAAGCGCGCCAATTGGACTCCTGTAGCTCCAGAAAATCCATTTCGAGTGCAGGGAGGTCAGGATCCAACAGCATCAGCAGTCCTTTTTCAGCCTAACTCAGATTTTTGCTCAGCTCCCTCAATTTCAGCCAGAAAATACCTGAAATCACAGAAAAACACACAAACTCATAGTAAAGTCCAGAAATATGATTTTTGCCTAAAAACTAATATTATTCTACTAAAAACAATTAAAACATGCTAAAATCTACATGAAATTACCCCCAAAAAGCGTATAAAATATCCGCTCATCAGACTCTAAAGAGGAAGCTAAGAGCAGCTAAAGCACAAAACTCTGAAGAGGACCTCACTGAAATTTTCGAAAAGAAAGCAGCAAAAGAAACAATTATGGCCGAACCAAACAACAATGCAAGGAAGATGCTTAGTGATTTTACTACACTAACTTCCAACTTCTATGGAAGAAGCATCTCAATCCCTGCCATAGGAGCAAAAAATTTTGAGCTAAAGCCTCAATTAGTTTCTCTATTGCAACAGAACTGCAAGTTTTATGGGCTTCCATCAGATGACCCTTATTAGTTTTTAACTGAGTTCTTGCAAATCCGTGACACTGTTAAGACCAATGGAGTTGATCCTGAAGTCTACAAGCTTATGCTTTTCCCTTTTGCTGTAAGGGACAGAGCTAGAACATGGTTGGACTCACAACCTAGAGATAGCCTGGACTCTTGGGATAAGCTGGTCACGGCTTTCTTAGCCAAGTTTTTTCCTCCTCAAAATCTGAGTAAGCTTAGAGTGGATGTTCAGACCTTTAGACAAAAAGATGGTGAGTCCCTCTATGAAGCTTGGAAAAGATACAAGCAATTGACCAAAAAGTGTCCTTCTGACATGCTTTTAGAATGGACCACATTAGATATATTCTATGATGGTCTATCTGAATTTTCCAAGATGTCACTGGACCACTCTGCAGGTGGATCTATTCACCTAAAGAAAACGCCTGCAGAAGCACAGGAACTTATTGAAATGGTTGTAAATAACTAGTTCATGTATACCTCTGAGAGGAATCCTGTGAGTAATGGGACGCCTCAAAATAGAGGAGTTCTTGAAATTGATGCTCTGAATGCCATACTGGCTCAGAATAAAATATTGACCCAATAAGTCAATATGATCTCTCAAAGTCTGAATGGATTGCAAAATGCATCCAACAGTACTAAAGAAGCATCTTCTGAAGAAGAAGCTTATGATCCTGAGAACCCTGCAATTGCAGAGGTGAATTACATGGGTGAAGCCTTTGGTAACCTATAACCCTTCATGAAAAAATCATCCAAATTTTTCATGGAAGGATCAACAGAAGCAAGGCTTCAATAATAACAATGGTGGAAGAAACAGGTTTAGCAATAGCAAACCTTTCCCATCATCATCTCAGCAACAGATAGACCATTCTGAGCAGAATCCTTCTAGCTTAGCAAACATAGTCTCTGATCTATCTAAGGCCACTCTGAGTTTCATGACTGAAACAAGATCCTCCATTAAAAACTTGGAAGCACAAGTGGGCCAGCTGAGTAAAATGGTTACTGAAACTCCTCCTAGCACTCTCCCAAGCAATACATAAGAGAATCCCAAATGAGAGTGCAAGGCCATTGATATAATCATCATGGCCGAAACCTTAGAGGAGGAGGGGGACGTAAATCCCAATGAGGAAAACCTCAGGGGACATCCAATGGTCAGTACGGAATCCCCTAATGAGGAACCAAAGGAATCTGAAGCTCATACAGAGACCATAGAGATTCCCTTGGATCTTTTTTTACCATTCATGAGCTCTGATGACTATTCATCTTCTGAAGAGGATAAAGATACTATTGAAGGGCAAGTTGCCCAATATTTAGGAGCAATCATGAAGCTGAATGCCAAGCTATTTGGTAATGTGACTTGTGAGGAAGAGCCTCTCTTGCTCACCAATGAACTGAATACATTGGTTCAGCAAAATTTACCTCAAAGGAATAGGATCCTGGTAAATTCTTAATACCATGTACCATAGGCACCATGACCTTTGAAAAAGCTCTGTGTGACTTGGGGTCAGGGATAAACATGATGCCCCTCTCTGTAATGGAGAGACTGGGAATCTATGAGGTACAGGCTGCCAATTCTCATTAGAGATGGCAGATAAATCTATGAAAAAGGCTTATGGACTAGTAGAGGACGTGCTAGTGAAGGTGGAAGGCCTTTATTTCCCTGCTGATTTCATAATCCTAGACACTAGAAGGGATGAGGATGAATCCATCATCCTTGGAAGACCTTTCCTAGCCACAACAAGAGCTGTAATTGATGTTGACAGAGGAGAGTTGATCCTTCATGTGAATGAAGAATGCCTTGTAGTAAAGACTCAAAGTTCTCCATCTGTAAACATGGAGAGTAAGCATGAAGAGTTTCTCCCAATACAGAGTCAAACAGAGCCCCCACATTCAAACTCTAAGTTTGGTATTGGGAGGCTGGTGCACGAAATTGCAATCACACTTTTGCAATCCCGCACAACTAACCAGCAAGTGTACTGGGTCGTCCAAGTAATACCTTGCGTGAGCAAGGGTCGATCCCACAGAGATTGTCGGCTTGAAGCAAGCTATGGTTATCTTGTAAATCTTAGTCAGGATATCAAAAATTATCAGGATTGATTGTGAAAAGCAAAAGAACATGAAATGATTACTTGTTTTGCAGTAATGGAGAATAGGTTGAGGTTTGGAGATGCTCCATCTTCTGAATCTCTGCTTTCCTACTGTCTTCTTCTTCAAACACGCAAGTCTCCTTCCATGGCAAGCTGTATGTAGGGTTTCACCGTTGTCAATGGCTACCTCCCATCCTCTCATTGGAACGATTCCTAATGCCCTGTCACGGCACGGCATTCCATCTGTCGGTTCTCAATCAGGCCGGAATAGAATCCAGTGATTCTTTTGCGTCTGTCACTAACGCCCCGCCTTCAGGAGATTGAAGCACGTCACAGTCATTCAATCATTGAATCCTACTCAGAATACCACAGACAAGGTTTAGACCTTCCGGATTCTCTTGAATGCCGCCATCAGTCTAGCTTATACCACGAAGATTCCGGTTAAAGAATCCAAGAGATAACTACTTAATCTAAGGTAGAACGGAGGTGGTTGTCAGTCACACGTTCATGGTTGAGAATGATGATGATTGTCACGGATCATCACATTCATCCGGATTAAGAACAAGTATTATCTTAGAATGGAAGCAAGCATGATTGAATGAGAAACAGTAGTAATCGCATTAATCCATCAAGACACAGCAGAGCTCCTCACCCCCAACCATGGGGTTTAGAGACTCATGCTGTGGAATAAAACATGTAAAAATGTCATAAGGTCATCAAAAGGTTGCATAGGGTACTGATACAATGTCAAAAGATCCTATAAATAGTAAACTAGTGTCCTAAGGTTTACAGAAATGAGTAAATGACAGAAAAATCCACTTCCGGGCCCACTTGGTGTGTGCTTGGGCTGAGCAATGAAGGAATTTCGTGTAGAGACCTTTTCTGGAGTTAAACGCCAGTTCTCATGCCAGTTTGGGCGTTTAACTCCAAATTTTATGCCAGTTCCGGCGTTTAACGCTGGAATTTCTGTAGGTGACTTTGAGCGCCGGTTTGGGCCATCACATCTTGGGCAAAGTATGGACTATTATATATTGCTGGAAAGCCCAGAATGTCGACTTTCCAACGCCATTGAGAGCGCGCCAATTGGGCTTCTGTAGCTCCAGAAAATCCACTTCGAGTACAGGGAGGTCAGAATCCAACAGCATCTGCAGTCCTTTTTGGTCTCGGAATCAGATTTTTGCTCAGGGCCCTCAATTTCAGCCAGAAAATACCTGAAATCACAGAAAAACACACAAACTCATAGTAAAGTCCAGAAAAGTGAATTTTAGCTAAAAACTAATAAAAATATACTAAAAACTAACTAGATTACACTAAAAACATACTAAAAACAATGCCAAAAAGCGTACAAATTATCCGCTCATCACAACACCAAACTTAAATTGTTGCTTGTCCCCAAGCAACTGAAAATAAAAATAGGATAAAAAGAAGAGAATATACTATAGACTCCAAAATATCAAGGAAACATAGCTCCAATTAGATGAGCGGGACTAGTAGCTTTTTGCCTCCGAACAGTTTTGGCATCTCACTCTATCCCTTGAAGTTCAGAATGATTGGCATCTATAAGAACTCAGGACTCAGATAGTGTTATTGATTCTCCTAGTTAAGCATAATGATTCTTGAACATAGCCAGTGTATGAGTCTTGGCTGTGGCCCAAAGCACTCTGTCTTCCAGTATTACCACCGGTTACATACATGCCACAGACACATAATTGGGTGAACCTTTTCAGATTGTGACTCAGCTTTGCTAAAGTCCCCAATTAGAGGTGTCCAGGGTTCTTAAGCACACTCTTGTTGCCTTGGATCACAACTTTATTTCTTTTCTTTTTCTTTTTCTTTCTTTCTTTCTCTCTTTTTTTTTTGAAATTTTATATTTTTTTTGTATCCACTGCTTTTTCTTGCTTCAAGAATCAATTTAATGATTTTTAGATCCTCAATAACAGTTCTCTTTCTCTTTCTTCTTTCAAGAGCCAACAAATTTTAACATTCTCAAAACAACAAATTCAAGAGACATATGCACTGTTCAAGCATTCATTCAGAAAGCAAAAAGTATTGTCACCACATCAAACTAATTCAACTAGTTTCAATGATAAATTTTGAAATCCTGTACTTCTTGTTCTTTTGTGATTAAAGCATTTTTCATTTAAGAGAGGTGATGGATTCATAGGACATTCATATCTTTAAGGCATAAAATTTCAATTTTATTAATTATGAATTAAAATAAGACTCAAAAATAGATATAAAATGAAACTAGAAAAACGAAAAATAAAAACAAAACTCAATAAAAAAAACGAAAAACAGAGGCTCCTAATGATAGAGGTTTTCACAGAGTTAGGACTCAACAACCTTGATTTTGAGAAGTAGATGCTCCCTCAGCTTGAGAGGAGAACTTTTGGCTTTTCAGTTCATGGATTTCACGCCCCTGCTTCTCTTGCTCCTTCCATTATCTTCTTGGTGATTGGATGTTCAATGGGTATGAATTCATCTTCTTCTATCTTCACCCCAGCCTCTTTACAAAGCAAGGAGATCAAGCTTGGGTAAGCCAATTTGGTTACAGTGGAATTCCTATTTGCAATTGTGTAGATCTCACAGGCAATCATATGATGAACCTCCACTTCTTTTCCAAGCATAATGCAATAAATCATCACTGCTCTCTTGATGGTGACCTCAGAACGGTTGCTAGTGGGCAATATGGAACGCCCAATAAAGTCTAGCCAACCTCTTGCAATTGGCTTGAGGTCTCCCCTCTTGAGTTGGTTTGGGACACCCTTTGAATTGGTTATCCACTTAGTCCCAGGGAGGCAAATGTCCTCTAGAACTTGATCCAACCCTTTATCTACTCTCACCATCCTCCTATTGAAGGAGTCAGGATCATCTTGTAGTTGAGGTAGTTTGAAGATTTCTCTTATTTTGTCCAGATGAAAGTACATAACTTTCCCTCTGACCATGGTTCTGTAGGTATGGTAAGCAGTTCCAGTCATTCTCTGCTTATCTGTCAACCACAGATTAGAGTAGAATTCCTGAACCATGTTCCTTCCAACCTTTATTTCAGGATTGGTCAGAACTTCCCATCCTCTGTTTCGAATTTGGTCTTGGATCTCCGGATATTCATCTTCTTTCAGATCAAATTTGACTTCCGGGATCACTGACCTCAGACCCATTATTTTGTGATAATGGTCTTCATGTTCTTTGGTTAAGAACTTCTCTTGATTCTAAAGATTCTTTGGATTAGTCTCTTTCTTTCCTCTTGAGTTAGTTTGTTTTCCCTTGGGAGCCATGATCTTGATAGATCTTGGCTTAGTGATCACGGAAAAGCACACCAAACTTAGAGGTTTTGCTTGTCCTCAAGCAAAAAGAAAAGAAAGAAGAGCAGAGAGAGAGAGAGGAAGAGGAAATTCGAATGGTGTGAGGAATGAGGGGTGAGAAACGTTCATTTATAGAGTGGGGGGAGGAGAATTTCGAAAACAAAAGAGAGATTTGAGAAGATATGGAAAGAAATTGAGAAAAGGGTGAGTTTTTGAAGAAGATTTGGGATTAATTTGAAATAGATTTGAAGAATGCTTTTGATTTGTGAAGATTTGAAACTGAATGATGAAAGGTTGAAGTGCATTTATGTAAAAGAGTATGGGTAAAAAGATGAAAGTTTGAAAAAAATTGAGTTGAAAACAAAAGTGTGGTCCCCCCACCTTTCTGGCGTTAAACGCCCAGAATGGCACCCATTCTGGCGTTTAATGCCCATATGGCTCCCCTTTTGGGCGTTTAACGCCCAGCCAGGTGCCCTGGCTGGCGTTAAACGCCAGAAAACCTTCCTCACTGGGCGTTTTTCTGAACGCCCAGTGATGCTGCACACCTGGCGTTAAACGCCCAGAATGGTGCCCATTCTGGCGTTTAACGCCCAAAATGGCACCATTCCTGGCGTTAAACGCCCAGAATGGTACCCATTCTGGCGTTTAACGCCCAAAATGCCCCTTACTGGCGTTTTTTCGCCAGTAAGCTCATTTTCTCTGCTTTTTGAGCTGAATCCTTCTGTAACTCTGTGAATTCCTTCATTTTTGATATTTGCCTCTGTAGGAACTAATCATATAACCTCCTAATGACTGGGTTGCCTCCCAGCAAGCGCTTCTTTACTGTCTTTAGCTGGACTTTCACTGAGAATCACTCAAGTCTCAGTTTTGAGCATTCCTGCTCAAAATTTCCTTCAAGATAGTGCTTGATTCTCTGTCCATTAACAATGAACTTCTTGTCAGAATCAATATCCTGAAGCTCAACATATCCATATGGTGACACTCCTGTAATCACATACGGACCCCTCCAACGGGATTTGAGTTTTCCTGGAAACAGTTTGAGCCTAGAGTTGAAGAGCAGAACTTTTTGTCCTGGCTCAAAGACTCTGGTTGACAACTTCTTGTCATGCCATTTCTTTGCCTTTTCCTTATAAATTTTTGCATTTTCAAAGGCATTGAGTCTGAACTCCTCTAGCTCATTTAGCTGGAGCAGTCTTTTTTCACCAGCTAACTGTGCATCCATGTTTAGGAATCTGGTTGCCCAGTAGGCTTTATGTTCCAGTTCCACAGGCAAATGGCAGGCCTTCCCATACACCAGTTGGTATGGAGAGGTTCCTATAGGAGTCTTGAATGCTGTTCTGTATGCCCACAGAGCATCATCCAAGCTCTTTGCCCAATCCTTTCTTCGGGCCATCACAGTCCGTTCCAGGATTCTCTTTAGCTCTCTGTTAGAGACCTCAGCTTGCCCATTTGTCTGTGGATGATACGGAGTTGCCACTTTGTGGCTAATTCCATACCTAACCATAGCAAGGTGTAGCTGTTTATTGCAGAAATGAGTGCCCCCGTCACTGATTAGCACTCTGGGAACGCCAAACCTGCTGAAAATGTTTTTCTGGAGAAATTTCAGTACGGTCTTTGTATCATTAGTGGGTGTAGCTATCGCTTCTACCCACTTAGATACATAGTCCACTGCCACCAGAATGTAAGTGTTTGAGTATGATGGTGGGAATGGCCCCATGAAGTCAATTCCCCATACATCAAACAACTCTATCTCTAATATCCCTTGTTGAGGCATGGCATATCCATGAGGCAGGTTACCAGCTCTTTGGCAACTGTCACAGTTACGCACAAACTCTCGGGAATCTTTATAGAGAGTAGGCCAGTAGAAGCCACATTGGAGGACTTTAGTGGCTGTTCGCTCACTTCCAAAATGTCCTCCATACTGTGATCCATGGCAGTGCCATAGGATCCTTTGTGCTTCTTCTCTGGGTACACACCTGCGGATCACTCCGTCAGCACATCTCTTAAAGAGATATGGTTCATCCCAGAGGTAGTACTTGGCATCTGAAATTAATTTCTTTCTCTGCATGTAACTGTACTCTTTGGGTATGAACCTCACGGCTTTAAAATTTGCAATATCTGCAAACCATGGAGCTTCCTGAATGGCAAATAGTTGCTCATCTGGGAAAGTCTCTGAGATCTCAGTAGAGGGGAGGGACGCCCCAGCTACTGGTTCTATTCGGGACAGATGATCTGCTACTTGGTTCTCTGTCCCTTTTCTGTCTCTTATTTCTATATCAAACTCTTGCAGAAGCAACACCCATCTAATGAGCCTGGGTTTTGAATCCTGCTTTGTGAGTAGATATTTAAGAGCAGCATGGTCAGTGTACACAACCACTTTGGATCCCACTAAATAGGATCTAAACTTGTCAATGGCATAAACCACTGCAAGTAACTCTTTTTCTGTTGTTGTGTAGTTCTTCTGTGCGTCATTTAGAACACGGCTGGCATAGTAAATGACGTGCAGAAGCTTGTTATGCCTCTATCCCAACACTGCACCAATGGCATGGTCACTGGCATCACACATTAGTTCAAATGGCAATGTCCAATCTGGTGCAGAGATAACTGGTGCTGTGACCAACTTAGCTTTTAGGGTCTCAAATGCCTGCAGACACTGTGTGTCAAACACAAATGGTGTGTCAGCAGCTAGCAGGTTACTCAGAGGTTTTGCAATTTTCGAAAAATCCTTTATAAACCTTCTGTAGAATCCTGCATGCCCAAGAAAGCTTCTGATTGCCTTAACATTGGCAGGTGGTGGTAATTTTTCAATTACCTCCACCTTTGCCTTATCCACCTCTATTCCCTTGCTTGAAATTTTGTGCCCAAGGACAATTCCTTCAGTCACCATAAAGTGACATTTCTCCCAGTTTAAAACCAGGTTAGTCTCTTGGCACCTTTTCAAGACAAGTGCTAGGTGATTAAGACAGGAGCTAAATGAGTCTCCATATACTGAAAAGTCATCCATGAAGACTTCCAGTAATTTCTCTACCATATCTGAGAAGATAGAGAGCATGCACCTCTGAAAGGTTGCAGGTGCATTGCACAGACCAAAAGGCATTCTCCTATAGGCAAACACGCCTGAAGGGCAGGTGAATGCTGTTTTCTCTTGGTCCTGGGGGTCTACTGCAATTTGGTTGTAGCCTGAATAGCCATCCAAAAAGCAGTAATAATCATGGCCAGCTAGTCTTTCTAGCATTTGGTCTATGAATGGTAAAGGAAAATGATCCTTTCTGGTGGCTGTATTGAGCCTTCTGTAGTCAATACACATGCGCCACCCTGTGACTGTCCTTGTAGGAACCAGTTCATTTTTTTCATTATGAACCACTGTCATGCCTCCCTTTTTGGGAACAACTTGGACAGGGCTCACCCAGGGGCTATCAGAAATAGGATAAATAATCCCAGCCTCTAGTAATTTAGTGACCTCTTTCTGCACCACCTCCTTCATGGCAGGATTTAGCCTTCTCTGTGGTTGAACCACTGGTTTGGCATTATCCTCCAATAGGATCTTGTGCATGCATCTAGCTGGGCTAATACCCTTAAGATCACTTATGGACCACCCAAGAGCTGTCTTGTGTGTCCTTAGCACTTGAATCAGTGCTTCCTCTTCCTGTGGATTTAAAGCAGAGCTTATGATCACTGGAAAAGTATCACCCTCTCCCAGAAATGCATATTTCAGGGATGGTGGTAGTGGTTTGAGTTCAGGCTTGGGAGGCTTATCCTCCTCTTGAGGAATTTTCGAAAATTCCTTTGCCTCCTCTAGCTCTTCTTGATCAGGCTGAGCATCTTTGAAGATGTCCTCAAGCTCTGATTCTAGGCTTTCAGCCATATTGATCTCTTCTACCAGAGAGTCAATAATGTCAGCGCCCATGCAGTCATTTGGTGTGTCTGGATGCTGCATGGCTTTTACAGCATTCAACTTGAACTCATCCTCATTGACCCTCAAGGTTACTTCCCCTTTTTGTACATCAATGAGAGTTCGTCCAGTTGCTAGGAAGGGTCTTCCTAGAATGAGAGTTGCACTCTTGTGCTCCTCCATTTCCAGCACCACAAAGTCAGTTGGAAAGGCAAATGGCCCAACCTTGACAATTGATGAGCGGATAATTTGTACGCTTTTTGGCATTGTTTTTAGTATGTTTTTAGTGTAATCTAGTTAGTTTTTAGTATATTTTTATTAGTTTTTAGCTAAAATTCACTTTTCTGGACTTTACTATGAGTTTGTGTGTTTTTCTGTGATTTCAGGTATTTTCTGGCTGAAATTGAGGGCCCTGAGCAAAAATCTGATTCCGAAACCAAAAAGGACTGCAGATGCTGTTGGATTCTGACCGCCCTGCACTCGAAGTGAATTTTCTGGAGCTACAGAAGCCCAGTTGGCGCGCTCTCAACGGCGTTGGAAAGTAGACATCCTGGGCTTTCCAGCAATATATAATAGTCCATACTTTGCCCAAGATTTGATGGCCCAAACCGGCGCTCAAAGTCACCTACAGAAATTCCAGCGTTAAACGCCGGAACTGGCATAAAATTTGGAGTTAAACGCCCAAACTGGCATGAGAACTAGCGTTTAACTCCATAAAAGGTCTCTACACGAAATTCCTTCATTGCTCAGCCCAAGCACACACCAAGTGGGCCCGGAAGTGGATTTTTCTGTCATTTACTCATTTCTGTAAACCTTAGGACACTAGTTTACTATTTATAGGATCTTTTGACATTGTATCAGTACCCTATGCAACCTTTTGATGACCTTATGACATTTTTACATGTTTTATTCCACAGCATGAGTCTCTAAACCCCATGGTTGGGGGTGAGGAGCTCTGCTGTGTCTTGATGGATTAATGCAATTACTACTGTTTCTCATTCAATCATGCTTGCTTCCATTCTAAGATAATACTTGTTCTTAATCCGGATGAATGTGATGATCCGTGACAATCATCATCATTCTCAACCATGAACGTGTGACTGACAACCACCTCCGTTCTACCTTAGATTAAGTAGTTATCTCTTGGATTCTTTAACCGGAATCTTCGTGGTATAAGCTAGACTGATGGCGGCATTCAAGAGAATCCGGAAGGTCTAAACCTTGTCTGTGGTATTCTGAGTAGGATTCAATGATTGAATGACTGTGACGTGCTTCAATCTCCTGAAGGCGGGGCGTTAGTGACAGACGCAAAAGAATCACTGGATTCTATTCCGGCCTGATTGAGAACCGACAGATGGAATGCCGTGCCATGACAGGGCATTAGGAATCGTTCCAATGAGAGGATGGGAGGTAGCCATTGACAACGGTGAAACCCTACATACAGCTTGCCATGGAAGGAGACTTGCGTGTTTGAAGAAGAAGACAGTAGGAAAGCAGAGATTCAGAAGATGGAGCATCTCCAAACCTCAACCTATTCTCCATTATTGCAAAACAAGTAATCATTTCATGTTCTTTTGCTTTTCACAATCAATCCTGATAATTTCTGATATCCTGACTAAGATTTACAAGATAACCATAGCTTGCTTCAAGCCGACAATCTCTGTGGGATCGACCCTTGCTCACGCAAGGTATTACTTGGACGACCCAGTACACTTGCTGGTTAGTTGTGCGGGATTGCAAAAGTGTGATTGCAATTTCGTGCACCAAGTTTTTGGCGCCGTTGCCGGGGATTGTTGAGTTTGGACAACTGACGGCTTATCTTGTTGCTTAGATTAGGACTGTTTTATTTTTGTTGGTTTAGAGTCTTTTAGTTGAGTCTAGTTTCATATTCTAAGTTTGGTGTCAATTGCATGCTTTTATTTTTCTTTTAATTTTCGATTTTTGCATGTTCTTAGTCCCTTTTTGATTCATAAAAATTCTAAGTTTGGTGTCCTCTTTGTGTTTTTCCCTTAAAAATTTTCGAAAATTTTGTGTTTGATTTTCTAAAATTTTAAGTTTGGTGTCTTTTTGTGTTTTTCTCTTTCCTCTTTTTAAAAATCAAATCTTTTTCATAAAAATTTTTCAATCATATCTTTCTAATTGCTGTTTTCAAAATCTTTTTAATTAACTAATTGATTCAGTTTTCAATTTGCTTTGATTTTATTTTCTTTTGATTTTCGAATTTCTATTTTATTTTTACTTTATTTTATTTTATCTTATTTTATTTTTTCGGTTAATTCAAAAAAAAGAAAAAAAAAACAAAATTTATCTCTTTGCAATCATTATCATTTCCCTTTTGTCCATCATGGACTTACGTGGGATCAATCAGTCCAAAAGGACTCTGGGGTCATATGCTAACCCCATTACAGCTGCATATGGGAGTAGCATCTGTACACCTCCCATCAAAGTAAGCAGCTTCGAACTAAATCCTCAACTCATTATCATAGTGCAGCAAAATTGTCAGTATTCCGGTCTTCCACAGGAAGAACCTACTGAGTTTCTGGCACAATTTTTACAAATTGCTGACACAGTACATGATAAAGAGGTGGATCAGGATGTCTACAGACTATTACTGTTTCCATTTGCTGTGAAAGATCAAGCTAAGAGGTGGTTAAATAACCAACCTACAACAAGCATAAAGACATGGAAACAGTTGTCAGACAAATTCCTGAATCATTTTTACCCTCCAAAGAGGATGACACAGCTAAGGCTGGACATCCAAGGCTTTAAACAAGAGGATAATGAATCTCTTTACAATGCCTGGGAGAGGTATAGAGGTATGCTAAGGAAATGTCCCTCTGAAATGTTTTCAGAGTGGGTACAGTTAGACATTTTCTACTATGGGCTTACAGAAAAAGCTCAAATGTCTTTAGACCACTCAGCTGGTGGATCTATACACATGAGGAAGACAATTGAAGAAGCTCAAGAGCTTATAGACACTGTTGCTAGAAACCAATATTTGTACTCTAGCAATGAGTTCTCTCCAAAAGAGGAAGTCATGGCAGTAGTCACTGACCCTAGTCCTCAAGAACAGATAAATGAGCTTAATCAACAATTGCTCCTGATGACAGAACAGTTAACAGACTTTAAAGAGATGCTCTATGAAACTAAAGTTGCTAACAAGAGCATAGAACTGCAGTTGAATCAAGCAAAACAGCAAATATCTAAACAGATAACAGAGGAATGTCAAGCAGTTCAATTGAGGAGTGGGAAGACCCTGAGTAACACTGCTCAAAAGAGTAAAAAGCCAAACAAGGAACAATTGACAGAGGACAACCACACCACCGTTCAAAATCCCTCTGAGGACAGTAAGAGCCCAGAGAGGAATGCTATTGGCGTTCAAACGCCAGAAAGGGAAGGAAAGCTGGCGTTAAACGCCCATTCCTTGCCCAGTTCTGGCGTTCAAACGCCAGAAAAGGGAGAGAAGTTGGCGTTTAACGCCCAAACTTCACCCATTCCTGGCGTTCAAATGCCAAGGGAAGATCAGACACCTGAGAGTGCTGACAGTAATCCCTCTAACAAGGCTTCTTCAACCACTTCTGTAAGGAATAAACCTGCAGCATCTAAGGTTGAAGAATATAAAGCCAAGATGCCTTATCCTCAAAAACGCCGCCAAGCGGAGCAGGATAAGCAATTTGCCCGCTTTGCAGACTATCTAAGGACTCTTGAAATAAAGATTCCGTTTGCAGAGGCACTTGAACAAATACCTTCTTATGCTAAGTTCATGAAAGAAATCTTTAAGTCATAAGAAGGATTGGAGAGAAACTGAAAAAGTGTTTCTCACTGAAGAATGCAGTGCAGTCATATTAAAGAGCTTACCAGAAAAGCTTCAAGATCCAGGAAGCTTTATGATACCATGCACATTAGAAGGTGCTTGCACTAAGACAGCCCTATGTGATCTTGGAGCAAGCATCAATCTAATACCTGCATCCACTATCAGAAAGCTTGGATTGACTGGAGAAGTCAAACCAACCCGGATATGCCTCCAACTTGCTGATGGCTCTATTAAATACCCATCAGGCATAATTGAGGACATGATTGTCAAGGTTGGGCCATTTGCCTTTCCAACTGACTTTGTGGTGCTGGAAATGGAGGAGCACAAGAGTGCAACTCTCATTCTAGGAAGACCCTTCCTAGCAACTGGACGAACTCTCATTGATGTACAAAAAGGGGAAGTAACCTTGAGGGTCAATGAGGATGAGTTCAAGTTGAATGCTGTAAAAGCCATGCAGCATCCAGACACACCAAATGACTGCATGGGCACTGACATTATTGACTCTCTGGTAGAAGAGATCAATATGGCTGAAAGCCTAGAATCAGAGTTTGAGGACATCTTCAAAGATGCTCAGCCTGATCAAGAAGAGCTAGAGGAGGCAAAGGAATTTTCGAAAATTCCTCAAGAGGAGGATAAGCCTCCCAAGCCTGAACTCAAACCACTTCCACCATCCCTGAAATATGCATTTCTGGGAGAGGGTGATACTTTTCCAGTGATCATAAGCTCTGCTTTAAATCCACAGGAAGAGGAAGCACTGATTCAAGTGCTAAGGACACACAAGACAGCTCTTGGGTGGTCCATAAGTGATCTTAAGGGTATTAGCCCAGCTAGATGCATGCACAAGATCCTATTGGAGGATAATGCCAAACCAGTGGTTCAACCACAGAGAAGGCTAAATCCTGCCATGAAGGAGGTGGTGCAGAAAGAGGTCACTAAATTACTAGAGGCTGGGATTATTTATCCTATTTCTGATAGCCCCTGGGTGAGCCCTGTCCAAGTTGTTCCCAAAAAGGGAGGCATGACAGTGGTTCATAATGAAAAAAATGAACTGGTTCCTACAAGGACAGTCACAGGGTGGCGCATGTGTATTGACTACAGAAGGCTCAATACAGCCACCAGAAAGGATCATTTTCCTTTACCATTCATAGACCAAATGCTAGAAAGACTAGCTGGCCATGATTATTACTGCTTTTTGGATGGTTATTCAGGCTACAACCAAATTGCAGTAGACCCCCAGGACCAAGAGAAAACAGCATTCACCTGCCCTTCAGGCGTGTTTGCCTATAGGAG
This sequence comes from Arachis hypogaea, assembly GCF_003086295.3. Lineage (NCBI taxonomy): Eukaryota > Viridiplantae > Streptophyta > Magnoliopsida > Fabales > Fabaceae > Arachis > Arachis hypogaea. The sequence continues at coordinate 81,805,853 of NC_092045.1, read as the reverse complement.
AATGCCTTTTGGTCTGTGCAATGCACCTGCAACCTTTCAGAGGTGCATGCTCTCTATCTTCTCAGATATGGTAGAGAAATTTCTGGAAGTATTCATGGATGACTTTTCAGTATATGGAGACTCATTTAGCTCCTGTCTTAATCACCTAGCACTTGTCTTGAAAAGGTGCCAAGAGACTAACCTGGTTTTAAACTGGGAGAAATGTCACTTTATGGTGACTGAAGGAATTGTCCTTGGGCACAAAATTTCAAGCAAGGGAATAGAGGTGGATAAGGCAAAGGTGGAGGTAATTGAAAAATTACCACCACCTGCCAATGTTAAGGCAATCAGAAGCTTTCTTGGGCATGCAGGATTCTACAGAAGGTTTATAAAGGATTTTTCAAAAATTGCAAAACCTCTGAGTAACCTGCTAGCTGCTGACACACCATTTGTGTTTGACACACAGTGTCTGCAGGCATTTGAGACCCTAAAAGCTAAGTTGGTCACAGCACCAGTTATCTCTGCACCAGATTGGACATTGCCATTTGAACTAATGTGTGATGCCAGTGACCATGCCATTGGTGCAGTGTTGGGACAGAGGCATAACAAGCTTCTGCACGTCATTTACTATGCCAGCCGTGTTCTAAATGACGCACAGAAGAACTACACAACAACAGAAAAAGAGTTACTTGCAGTGGTTTATGCCATTGACAAGTTTAGATCCTATTTAGTGGGATCCAAAGTGGTTGTGTACACTGACCATGCTGCTCTTAAATATCTACTCACAAAGCAGGATTCAAAACCCAGGCTCATTAGATGGGTGTTGCTTCTGCAAGAGTTTGATATAGAAATAAGAGACAGAAAAGGGACAGAGAACCAAGTAGCAGATCATCTGTCCCGAATAGAACCAGTAGCTGGGGCGTCCCTCCCCTCTACTGAGATCTCAGAGACTTTCCCAGATGAGCAACTATTTGCCATTCAGGAAGCTCCATGGTTTGCAGATATTGCAAATTTTAAAGCCGTGAGGTTCATACCCAAAGAGTACAGTTACATGCAGAGAAAGAAATTAATTTCAGATGCCAAGTACTACCTCTGGGATGAACCATATCTCTTTAAGAGATGTGCTGACGGAGTGATCCGCAGGTGTGTACCCAGAGAAGAAGCACAAAGGATCCTATGGCACTGCCATGGATCACAGTATGGAGGACATTTTGGAAGTGAGCGAACAGCCACTAAAGTCCTCCAATGTGGCTTCTACTGGCCTACTCTCTATAAAGATTCCCGAGAGTTTGTGCGTAACTGTGACAGTTGCCAAAGAGCTGGTAACCTGCCTCATGGATATGCCATGCCTCAACAAGGGATATTAGAGATAGAGTTGTTTGATGTATGGGGAATTGACTTCATGGGGCCATTCCCACCATCATACTCAAACACTTACATTCTGGTGGCAGTGGACTATGTATCTAAGTGGGTAGAAGCGATAGCTACACCCACTAATGATACAAAGACCGTACTGAAATTCCTCCAGAAAAACATTTTCAGTAGGTTTGGCGTTCCCAGAGTGCTAATCAGTGACGGGGGCACTCATTTCTGCAATAAACAGCTACACCTTGCTATGGTTAGGTATGGAATTAGCCACAAAGTGGCAACTCCGTATCATCCACAGACAAATGGGCAAGCTGAGGTCTCTAACAGAGAGCTAAAGAGAATCCTGGAACGGACTGTGATGGCCCGAAGAAAGGATTGGGCAAAGAGCTTGGATGATGCTCTGTGGGCATACAGAACAGCATTCAAGACTCCTATAGGAACCTCTCCATACCAACTGGTGTATGGGAAGGCCTGCCATTTGCCTGTGGAACTGGAACATAAAGCCTACTGGGCAACCAGATTCCTAAACATGGATGCACAGTTAGCCGGTGAAAAAAGACTGCTCCAGCTAAATGAGCTAGAGGAGTTCAGACTCAATGCCTTTGAAAATGCAAAAATTTATAAGGAAAAGGCAAAGAAATGGCATGACAAGAAGTTGTCAACCAGAGTCTTTGAGCCAGGACAAAAAGTTCTGCTCTTCAACTCTAGGCTCAAACTGTTTCCAGGAAAACTCAAATCCCGTTGGAGGGGTCCGTATGTGATTACAGGAGTGTCACCATATGGATATGTTGAGCTTCAGGATATTGATTCTGACAAGAAGTTCATTGTTAATGGACAGAGAATCAAGCACTATCTTGAAGGAAATTTTGAGCAGGAATGCTCAAAACTGAGACTTGAGTGATTCTCAGTGAAAGTCCAACTAAAGACAGTAAAGAAGCGCTTGCTGGGAGGCAACCCAGTCATTAGGAGGTTATATGATTAGTTCCTACAGAGGCAAATATCAAAAATGAAGGAATTCACAGAGTTACAGAAGGATTCAGCTCAAAAAGCAGAGAAAATGAGCTTACTGGCGAAAAAACGCCAGTAAGGGGCATTTTGGGCGTTAAACGCCAGAATGGGTACCATTCTGGGCGTTTAACGCCAGGAATGGTGCCATTTTGGGCGTTAAACGCCAGAATGGGCACCATTCTGGGCGTTTAACGCCAGGTGTGCAGCATCACTGGGCGTTCAGAAAAACGCCCAGTGAGGAAGGTTTTCTGGCGTTTAACGCCAGCCAGGGCACCTGGCTGGGCGTTAAACGCCCAAAAGGGGAGCCATATGGGCATTAAACGCCAGAATGGGTGCCATTCTGGGCGTTTAACGCCAGAAAGGTGGGGGGACCACACTTTTGTTTTCAACTCAATTTTTTTCAAACTTTCATCTTTTTACCCATACTCTTTTACATAAATGCACTTCAACCTTTCATCATTCACTTTCAAATCTTCACAAATCAAAACCATTCTTCAAATCTATTTCAAATTAATCCCAAATCTTCTTCAAAAACTCACCCTTTTCTCAATTTCTTTCCATATCTTCTCAAATCTCTCTTTTGTTTTCGAAATTCTCCTCCCCCCACTCTATAAATGAACGTTTCTCACCCCTCATTCCTCACACCATTCGAATTTCCTCTTCCTCTCTCTCTCTGCTCTTCTTTCTTTTCTTTTTGCTTGAGGACAAGCAAAACCTCTAAGTTTGGTGTGCTTTTCCGTGATCACTAAGCCAAGATCTATCAAGATCATGGCTCCCAAGGGAAAACAAACTAACTCAAGAGGAAAGAAAGAGACTAATCCAAAGAATCTTTGGAATCAAGAGAAGTTCTTAACCAAAGAACATGAAGACCATTATCACAAAATAATGGGTCTGAGGTCAGTGATCCCGGAAGTCAAATTTGATCTGAAAGAAGATGAATATCCGGAGATCCAAGACCAAATTCGAAACAGAGGATGGGAAGTTCTGACCAATCCTGAAATAAAGGTTGGAAGGAACACGGTTCAGGAATTCTACTCTAATTTGTGGTTGACAGATAAGCAGAGAATGACTGGAACTGCTTACCATACCTACAGAACCATGGTCAGAGGGAAAGTTATGTACTTTCATCTGGACAAAATAAGAGAAATCTTCAAACTACCTCAACTACAAGATGATCCTGACTCCTTCAATAGGAGGATGGTGAGAGTAGATAAAGGGTTGGATCAAGTTCTAGAGGACATTTGCCTCCTTGGGACTAAGTGGATAACCAATTCAAAGGGTGTCCCAAACCAACTCAAGAGGGGAGACCTCAAGCCAATTGCAAGAGGTTGGCTAGACTTTATTGGGCGTTCCATATTGCCCACTAGCAACCGTTCTGAGGTCACCATCAAGAGAGCAGTGATGATTCATTGCATTATGCTTGGAAAAGAAGTGGAGGTTCATCATATGATTGCCTGTGAGATCTACACAATTGCAAATAGGAATTCCACTGTAACCAAATTGGCTTACCCAAGCTTGATCTCCTTGCTTTGTAAAGAGGCTGGGGTGAAGATAGAAGAAGATGAATTCATACCCATTGAACATCCAATCACCAAGAAGACAATGGAAGGAGCAAGAGAAGCAGGGGCGTGAAATCCATGAACTGAAAAGCCAAAAGTTCTCCTCTCAAGCTGAGGGAGCATCTACTTCTCAAAATCAAGGTTGTTGAGTCCTAACTCTGTGAAAACCTCTATCATTAGGAGCCTCTGTTTTTCGTTTTTTTTATTGAGTTTTTTTTTTATTTTTCGTTTTTCTAGTTTCATTTTATATCTATTTTTGAGTCTTATTTTAATTCATAATTAATAAAATTGAAATTTTATGCCTTAAAGATATGAATGTCCTATGAATCCATCACCTCTCTTAAATGAAAAATGCTTTAATCACAAAAGAACAAGAAGTATAGGATTTCAAAATTTATCATTGAAACTAGTTGAATTAGTTTGATGTGGTGACAATACTTTTTGCTTTCTGAATGAATGCTTGAACAGTGCATATGTCTCTTGAATTTGTTGTTTTGAGAATGTTAAAATTTGTTGGCTCTTGAAAGAAGAAAGAGAAAGAGAAATGTTATTGAGTATCTAAAAATCATTAAATTGATTCTTGAAGCAAGAAAAAGCAGTGGATACAAAAAAAAATATAAAATTTCGAAAAAAAAAGAGAGAAAGAAAGAAAGAAAAAGAAAAAGAAAAGAAATAAAGTTGTGATCCAAGGCAACAAGAGTGTGCTTAAGAACCCTGGACACCTCTAATTGGGGACTTTAGCAAAGCTGAGTCACAATCTGAAAAGGTTCACCCAATTATGTGTCTGTGGCATGTATGTAACCGGTGGTAATACTGGAAGACAGAGTGCTTTGGGCCACAGCCAAGACTCATACACTGGCTATGTTCAAGAATCATTATGCTTAACTAGGAGAATCAATAACACTATCTGAGTCCTGAGTTCTTATAGATGCCAATCATTCTGAACTTCAAGGGATAGAGTGAGATGCCAAAACTGTTCGGAGGCAAAAAGCTACTAGTCCCGCTCATCTAATTGGAGCTATGTTTCCTTGATATTTTGGAGTCTATAGTATATTCTCTTCTTTTTATCCTATTTTTATTTTCAGTTGCTTGGGGACAAGCAACAATTTAAGTTTGGTGTTGTGATGAGCGGATAATTTGTACGCTTTTTGGCATTGTTTTTAGTATGTTTTTAGTGTAATCTAGTTAGTTTTTAGTATATTTTTATTAGTTTTTAGCTAAAATTCACTTTTCTGGACTTTACTATGAGTTTGTGTGTTTTTCTGTGATTTCAGGTATTTTCTGGCTGAAATTGAGGGCCCTGAGCAAAAATCTGATTCCGAGACCAAAAAGGACTGCAGATGCTGTTGGATTCTGACCTCCCTGCACTCGAAGTGGATTTTCTGGAGCTACAGAAGCCCAATTGGCGCGCTCTCAACGGCGTTAGAAAGTAGACATCCTGGGCTTTCCAGCAATATATGATAGTCCATCCTTTGCCCAAGATTTGATGGCCCAAACCGGCGCTCAAAGTCACCTACAGAAATTCCAGCGTTAAACGCCGGAACTGGCATAAAATTTGGAGTTAAACGCCCAAACTGGCATGAGAACTGGCGTTTAACTCCATAAAAGGTCTCTACACGAAATTCCTTCATTGCTCAGCCCAAGCACACACCAAGTGGGCCCGGAAGTGGATTTTTCTGTCATTTACTCATTTCTGTAAACCTTAGGACACTAGTTTACTATTTATAGGATCTTTTGACATTGTATCAGTACCCTATGCAACCTTTTGATGACCTTATGACATTTTTACATGTTTTATTCCACAGCATGAGTCTCTAAACCCCATGGTTGGGGGTGAGGAGCTCTGCTGTGTCTTGATGGATTAATGCAATTACTACTGTTTCTCATTCAATCATGCTTGCTTCCATTCTAAGATAATACTTGTTCTTAATCCGGATGAATGTGATGATCCGTGACAATCATCATCATTCTCAACCATGAACGTGTGACTGACAACCACCTCCATTCTACCTTAGATTAAGTAGTTATCTCTTGGATTCTTTAACCGGAATCTTCGTGGTATAAGCTAGACGGATGGCGGCATTCAAGAGAATCCGGAAGGTCTAAACCTTGTCTGTGGTATTCTGAGTAGGATTCAATGATTGAATGACTGTGACGTGCTTCAATCTCCTGAAGGCGGGGCGTTAGTGACAGACGCAAAAGAATCTCTGGATTCTATTCCGGCCTGATTGAGAACCGACAGATGGAATGCCGTGCCGTGACAGGGCATTAGGAATCGTTCCAATGAGAGGATGGGAGGTAGCCATTGACAACGGTGAAACCCTACATACAGCTTGCCATGGAAGGAGACTTGCGTGTTTGAAGAAGAAGACAGTAGGAAAGCAGAGATTCAGAAGATGGAGCATCTCCAAACCTCAACCTATTCTCCATTACTGCAAAACAAGTAATCATTTCATGTTCTTTTGCTTTTCACAATCAATCCTGATAATTTCTGATATCCTGACTAAGATTTACAAGATAACCATAGCTTGCTTCAAGCCGACAATCTCTGTGGGATCAACCCTTGCTCACGCAAGGTATTACTTGGACGACCCAGTACACTTGCTGGTTAGTTGTGCGGGATTGCAAAAGTGTGATTGCAATTTCGTGCACCAAGTTTTTGGCGCCGTTGCCGGGGATTGTTGAGTTTGGACAACTGACGGCTTATCTTGTTGCTTAGATTAGGACTGTTTTATTTTTGTTGGTTTAGAGTCTTTTAGTTGAGTCTAGTTTCATATTTTAAGTTTGGTGTCAATTGCATGCTTTTATTTTTCTTTTAATTTTCGATTTTTGCATGTTCTTAGTCCCTTTTTGATTCATAAAAATTCTAAGTTTGGTGTCCTCTTTGTGTTTTTCCCTTAAAAATTTTCGAAAATTTTGTGTTTGATTTTCTAAAATTTTAAGTTTGGTGTCTTTTTGTGTTTTTCTCTTTCCTCTTTTTAAAAATCAAATCTTTTTCATAAAAATTTTTCAATCATATCTTTCTAATTGCTGTTTTCAAAATCTTTTTAATTAACTAATTGATTCAGTTTTCAATTTGCTTTGATTTTATTTTCTTTTTGATTTTCGAATTTCTATTTTATTTTTACTTTATTTTATTTTATCTTATTTTATTTTTTTCGGTTAATTCAAAAAAAAAATAAAAAAAAACAAAATTTATCTCTTTGCAATCATTATCATTTCCCTTTTGTCCATCATGGACTTAAGTGGGATCAATCAGTCCAAAAGGACTCTGGGGTCATATGCTAACCCCATTACAGCTGCATATGGGAGTAGCATCTGTACACCTCCTATCAAAGTAAGCAGCTTTGAACTAAATCCTCAACTCATTATCATAGTGCAGCAAAATTGTCAGTATTCCGGTCTTCCACAGGAAGAACCTACTGAGTTTCTGGCACAATTTTTACAAATTGCTGACACAGTACATGATAAAGAGGTGGATCAGGATGTCTACAGACTATTACTGTTTCCATTTGCTGTGAAAGATCAAGCTAAGAGGTGGTTAAATAACCAACCTACAGCAAGCATAAAGACATGGAAACAGTTGTCAGAAAAATTCCTGAATCATTTTTACCCTCCAAAGAGGATGACACAGCTAAGGCTGGACATCCAAGGCTTTAAACAAGAGGATAATGAATCTCTTTACAATGCCTGGGAGAGGTATAGAGGTATGCTAAGGAAATGTCCCTCTGAAATGTTTTCAGAGTGGGTACAGTTAGACATTTTCTACTATGGGCTTACAGAAAAAGCTCAAATGTCTTTAGACCACTCAGCTGGTGGATCTATACACATGAGGAAGACAATTGAAGAAGCTCAAGAGCTTATAGACACTGTTGCTAGAAACCAATATTTGTACTCTAGCAATGAGTTCTCTCCAAAAGAGGAAGTCATGGCAGTAGTCACTGACCCTAGTCCTCAAGAACAGATAAATGAGCTTAATCAACAATTGCTCCTGATGACAGAACAGTTAGCAGACTTTAAAGAGATGCTCTATGAAACTAAAGTTGCTAACAAGAGCATAGAACTGCAGTTGAATCAAGCAAAACAGCAAATATCTAAACAGATAACAGAGGAATGTCAAGCAGTTCAATTGAGGAGTGGGAAGACCCTGAGTAACACTGCTCAAAAGAGTAAAAAGCCAAACAAGGAACAATTGACAGAGGACAACCACACCACCGTTTAAAATCCCTCTGAGGACAGTAAGAGCCCAGAGAGGAATGCTATTGGCGTTCAAACGCCAGAAAGGGAAGGAAAGCTGGCGTTAAACGCCCATTCCTTGCCCAGTTCTGGCGTTCAAACGCCAGAAAAGGGAGAGAAGTTGGCGTTTAACGCCCAAACTTCACCCATTCCTGGCGTTCAAACGCCAAGGGAAGATCAGACACCTGAGAGTGCTGACAGTAATCCCTCTAACAAGGCTTCTTCAACCACTTCTGTAAGGAATAAACCTGCAGCATCTAAGGTTGAAGAATATAAAGCCAAGATGCCTTATCCTCAAAAACTCCGCCAAGCGGAGCAGGATAAGCAATTTGCCCGCTTTGCAGACTATCTAAGGACTCTTGAAATAAAGATTCCGTTTGCAGAGGCACTTGAACAAATACCTTCTTATGCTAAGTTCATGAAAGAAATCTTAAGTCATAAGAAGGATTGGAGAGAAACTGAAAAAGTGTTTCTCACTGAAGAATGCAGTGCAGTCATATTAAAGAGCTAACCAGAAAAGCTTCAAGATCCAGGAAGCTTTATGATACCATGCACATTAGAAGGTGCTTGCACTAAGACAGCCCTATGTGATCTTGGAGCAAGCATCAATCTAATACCTGCATCCACTATCAGAAAGCTTGGGTTGACTGGAGAAGTCAAACCAACCCGGATATGCCTCCAACTTGCTGATGGCTCTATTAAATACCCATCAGGCATAATTGAGGACATGATTGTCAAGGTTGGGCCATTTGCCTTTCCAACTGACTTTGTGGTGCTGGAAATGGAGGAGCACAAGAGTGCAACTCTCATTCTAGGAAGACCCTTCCTAGCAACTGGACGAACTCTCATTGATGTACAAAAAGGGGAAGTAACCTTGAGGGTCAATGAGGATGAGTTCAAGTTGAATGCTGTAAAAGCCATGCAGCATCCAGACACACCAAATGACTGCATGGGCACTGACATTATTGACTCTCTGGTAGAAGAGATCAATATGGCTGAAAGCCTAGAATAAGAGTTTGAGGACATCTTCAAAGATGCTCAGCCTGATCAAGAAGAGCTAGAGGAGGCAAAGGAATTTTCGAAAATTCCTCAAGAGGAGGATAAGCCTCCCAAGCCTGAACTCAAACCACTTCCACCATCCCTGAAATATGCATTTCTGGGAGAGGGTGATACTTTTCCAGTGATCATAAGCTCTGCTTTAAATCCACAGGAAGAGGAAGCACTGATTCAAGTGCTAAGGACACACAAGACAGCTCTTGGGTGGTCCATAAGTGATCTTAAGGGTATTAGCCCAGCTAGATGCATGCACAAGATCCTATTGGAGGATAATGCCAAACCAGTGGTTCAACCACAGAGAAGGCTAAATCCTGCCATGAAGGAGGTGGTGCAGAAAGAGGTCACTAAATTACTAGAGGCTGGGATTATTTATCCTATTTCTGATAGCCCCTGGGTGAGCCCTGTCCAAGTTGTTCCCAAAAAGGGAGGCATGACAGTGGTTCATAATGAAAAAAATGATCTGGTTCCTACAAGGACAGTCACAGGGTGGCGCATGTGTATTGACTACAGAAGGCTCAATACAGCCACCAGAAAGGATCATTTTCCTTTACCATTCATAGACCAAATGCTAGAAAGACTAGCTGGCCATGATTATTACTGCTTTTTGGATGGTTATTCAGGCTACAACCAAATTGCAGTAGACCCCCAGGACCAAGAGAAAACAGCATTCACCTGCCCTTCAGGCGTGTTTGCCTATAGGAGAATGCCTTTTGGTCTGTGCAATGCACCTGCAACCTTTCAGAGGTGCATGCTCTCTATCTTCTCAGATATGGTAGAGAAATTTCTGGAAGTATTCATGGATGACTTTTCAGTATATGGAGACTCATTTAGCTCCTGTCTTAATCACCTAGCACTTGTCTTGAAAAGGTGCCAAGAGACTAACCTGGTTTTAAACTGGGAGAAATGTCACTTTATGGTGACTGAAGGAATTGTCCTTGGGCACAAAATTTCAAGCAAGGGAATAGAGGTGGATAAGGCAAAGGTGGAGGTAATTGAAAAATTACCACCACCTGCCAATGTTAAGGCAATCAGAAGCTTTCTTGGGCATGCAGGATTCTACAGAAGGTTTATAAAGGATTTTTCAAAAATTGCAAAACCTCTGAGTAACCTGCTAGCTGCTGACACACCATTTGTGTTTGACACACAGTGTCTGCAGGCATTTGAGACCCTAAAAGCTAAGTTGGTCACAGCACCAGTTATCTCTGCACCAGATTGGACATTGCCATTTGAACTAATGTGTGATGCCAGTGACCATGCCATTGGTGCAGTGTTGGGACAGAGGCATAACAAGCTTCTGCACGTCATTTACTATGCCAGCCGTGTTCTAAATGACGCACAGAAGAACTACACAACAACAGAAAAAGAGTTACTTGCAGTGGTTTATGCCATTGACAAGTTTAGATCCTATTTAGTGGGATCCAAAGTGGTTGTGTACACTGACCATGCTGCTCTTAAATATCTACTCACAAAGCAGGATTCAAAACCCAGGCTCATTAGATGGGTGTTGCTTCTGCAAGAGTTTGATATAGAAATAAGAGACAGAAAAGGGACAGAGAACCAAGTAGCAGATCATCTGTCCCGAATAGAACCAGTAGCTGGGGCGTCCCTCCCCTCTACTGAGATCTCAGAGACTTTCCCAGATGAGCAACTATTTGCCATTCAGGAAGCTCCATGGTTTGCAGATATTGCAAATTTTAAAGCCGTGAGGTTCATACCCAAAGAGTACAGTTACATGCAGAGAATGAAATTAATTTCAGATGCCAAGTACTACCTCTGGGATGAACCATATCTCTTTAAGAGATGTGCTGACGGAGTGATCCGCAGGTGTGTACCCAGAGAAGAAGCACAAAGGATCCTATGGCACTGCCATGGATCACAGTATGGAGGACATTTTGGAAGTGAGCGAACAGCCACTAAAGTCCTCCAATGTGGCTTCTACTGGCCTACTCTCTATAAAGATTCCCGAGAGTTTGTGTGTAACTGTGACAGTTGCCAAAGAGCTGGTAACCTGCCTCATGGATATGCCATGCCTCAACAAGGGATATTAGAGATAGAGTTATTTGATGTATGGGGAATTGACTTCATGGGGCCATTCCCACCATCATACTCAAACACTTACATTCTGGTGGCAGTGGACTATGTATCTAAGTGGGTAGAAGTGATAGCTACACCCACTAATGATACAAAGACCGTACTGAAATTCCTCCAGAAAAACATTTTCAGCAGGTTTGGCGTTCCCAGAGTGCTAATCAGTGACGGGGGCACTCATTTCTGCAATAAACAGCTACACCTTGCTATGGTTAGGTATGGAATTAGCCACAAAGTGGCAACTCCGTATCATCCACAGACAAATGGGCAAGCTGAGGTCTCTAACAGAGAGCTAAAGAGAATCCTGGAACGGACTGTGATGGCCCGAAGAAAGGATTGGGCAAAGAGCTTGGATGATGCTCTGTGGGCATACAGAACAGCATTCAAGACTCCTATAGGAACCTCTCCATACCAACTGGTGTATGGGAAGGCCTGCCATTTGCCTGTGGAACTGGAACATAAAGCCTACTGGGCAACCAGATTCCTAAACATGGATGCACAGTTAGCTGGTGAAAAAAGACTGCTCCAGCTAAATGAGCTAGAGGAGTTCAGACTCAATGCCTTTGAAAATGCAAAAATTTATAAGGAAAAGGCAAAGAAATGGCATGACAAGAAGTTGTCAACCAGAGTCTTTGAGCCAGGACAAAAAGTTCTGCTCTTCAACTCTAGGCTCAAACTGTTTCCAGGAAAACTCAAATCCCGTTGGAGGGGTCCGTATGTGATTACAGGAGTGTCACCATATGGATATGTTGAGCTTCAGGATATTGATTCTGACAAGAAGTTCATTGTTAATGGACAGAGAATCAAGCACTATCTTGAAGGAAATTTTGAGCAGGAATGCTCAAAACTGAGACTTGAGTGATTCTCAGTGAAAGTCCAGCTAAAGACAGTAAAGAAGCGCTTGCTGGGAGGCAACCCAGTCATTAGGAGGTTATATGATTAGTTCCTACAGAGGCAAATATCAAAAATGAAGGAATTCACAGAGTTACAGAAGGATTCAGCTCAAAAAGCAGAGAAAATGAGCTTACTGGCGAAAAAATGCCAGTAAGGGGCATTTTGGGCGTTAAACGCCAGAATGGGTACCATTCTGGGCGTTTAACACCAGGAATGGTGCCATTTTGGGCGTTAAACGCCAGAATGGGCACCATTCTGGGCGTTTAACGCCAGGTGTGCAGCATCACTGGGCGTTCAGAAAAACGCCCAGTGAGGAAGGTTTTCTGGCGTTTAACGCCAGCCAGGGCACCTGGCTGGGCGTTAAACGCCCAAAAGGGGTGCCATATGGGCGTTAAACGCCAGAATGGGTGCCATTCTGGGCGTTTAACGCCAGAAAGGTGGGGGGACCACACTTTTGTTTTCAACTCAATTTTTTTCAAACTTTCATCTTTTTACCCATACTCTTTTACATAAATGCACTTCAACCTTTCATCATTCACTTTCAAATCTTCACAAATCAAAACCATTCTTCAAATCTATTTCAAATTAATCCCAAATCTTCTTCAAAAACTCACCCTTTTCTCAATTTCTTTCCATATCTTCTCAAATCTCTCTTTTGTTTTCGAAATTCTCCTCCCCCCACTCTATAAATGAACGTTTCTCACCCCTCATTCCTCACACCATTCGAATTTCCTCTTCCTCTCTCTCTCTCTGCTCTTCTTTCTTTTCTTTTTGCTTGAGGACAAGCAAAACCTCTAAGTTTGGTGTGCTTTTCCGTGATCACTAAGCCAAGATCTATCAAGATCATGGCTCCCAAGGGAAAACAAACTAACTCAAGAGGAAAGAAAGAGACTAATCCAAAGAATCTTTGGAATCAAGAGAAGTTCTTAACCAAAGAACATGAAGACCATTATCACAAAATAATGGGTCTGAGGTCAGTGATCCCGGAAGTCAAATTTGATCTGAAAGAAGATGAATATCCGGAGATCCAAGAGCAAATTCGAAACAGAGGATGGGAAGTTCTGACCAATCCTGAAATAAAGGTTGGAAGGAACATGGTTCAGGAATTCTACTCTAATCTGTGGTTGACAGATAAGCAGAGAATGACTGGAACTGCTTACCATACCTACAGAACCATGGTCAGAGGGAAAGTTATGTACTTTCATCTGGACAAAATAAGAGAAATCTTCAAACTACCTCAACTACAAGATGATCCTGACTCCTTCAATAGGAGGATGGTGAGAGTAGATAAAGGGTTGGATCAAGTTCTAGAGGACATTTGCCTCCCTGGGACTAAGTGGATAACCAATTCAAAGGGTGTCCCAAACCAACTCAAGAGGGGAGACCTCAAGCCAATTGCAAGAGGTTGGCTAGACTTTATTGGGCGTTCCATATTGCCCACTAGCAACCGTTCTGAGGTCACCATCAAGAGAGCAGTGATGATTCATTGCATTATGCTTGGAAAAGAAGTGGAGGTTCATCATATGATTGCCTGTGAGATCTACACAATTGCAAATAGGAATTCCACTGTAACCAAATTGGCTTACCCAAGCTTGATCTCCTTGCTTTGTAAAGAGGCTGGGGTGAAGATAGAAGAAGATGAATTCATACCCATTGAACATCCAATCACCAAGAAGACAATGGAAGGAGCAAGAGAAGCAGGGGCGTGAAATCCATGAACTGAAAAGCCAAAAGTTCTCCTCTCAAGCTGAGGGAGCATCTACTTCTCAAAATCAAGGTTGTTGAGTCCTAACTCTGTGAAAACCTCTATCATTAGGAGCCTCTGTTTTTCGTTTTTTTTATTGAGTTTTGTTTTTATTTTTCGTTTTTCTAGTTTCATTTTATATCTATTTTTGAGTCTTATTTTAATTCATAATTAATAAAATTGAAATTTTATGCCTTAAAGATATGAATGTCCTATGAATCCATCACCTCTCTTAAATGAAAAATGCTTTAATCACAAAAGAACAAGAAGTACAGGATTTCAAAATTTATCATTGAAACTAGTTGAATTAGTTTGATGTGGTGACAATACTTTTTGCTTTCTGAATGAATGCTTGAACAGTGCATATGTCTCTTGAATTTGTTGTTTTGAGAATGTTAAAATTTGTTGGCTCTTGAAAGAAGAAAGAGAAAGAGAAATGTTATTGAGGATCTAAAAATCATTAAATTGATTCTTGAAGCAAGAAAAAGCAGTGGATACAAAAAAAAAATATAAAATTTCGAAAAAAAAAAAGAGAGAAAGAAAGAAAGAAAAAGAAAAAGAAAAGAAATAAAGTTGTGATCCAAGGCAACAAGAGTGTGCTTAAGAACCCTGGACACCTCTAATTGGGGACTTTAGCAAAGCTGAGTCACAATCTGAAAAGGTTCACCCAATTATGTGTCTGTGGCATGTATGTAACCGGTGGTAATACTGGAAGACAGAGTGCTTTGGGCCACAGCCAAGACTCATACACTGGCTATGTTCAAGAATCATTATGCTTAACTAGGAGAATCAATAACACTATCTGAGTCCTGAGTTCTTATAGATGCCAATCATTCTGAACTTCAAGGGATAGAGTGAGATGCCAAAACTGTTCGGAGGCAAAAAGCTACTAGTCCCGCTCATCTAATTGGAGCTATGTTTCCTTGATATTTTGGAGTCTATAGTATATTCTCTTCTTTTTATCCTATTTTTATTTTCAGTTGCTTGGGGACAAGCAACAATTTAAGTTTGGTGTTGTGATGAGCGGATAATTTGTACGCTTTTTGGCATTGTTTTTAGTATGTTTTTAGTGTAATCTAGTTAGTTTTTAGTATATTTTTATTAGTTTTTAGCTAAAATTCACTTTTCTGGACTTTACTATGAGTTTGTGTGTTTTTCTGTGATTTCAGGTATTTTCTGGCTGAAATTGAGGGCCCTGAGCAAAAATCTGATTCCGAGACCAAAAAGGACTGCAGATGCTGTTGGATTCTGACCTCCCTGCACTCGAAGTGGATTTTCTGGAGCTACAGAAGCCCAATTGGCGCGCTCTTAACGGCGTTGGAAAGTAGACATCCTGGGCTTTCCAGCAATATATAATAGTCCATACTTTGCCCAAGATTGGATGGCCCAAACCGGCGCTCAAAGTCACCTACAGAAATTCCAGCGTTAAACGCCGGAACTGGCATAAAATTTGGAGTTAAACGCCCAAACTGGCATGAGAACTGGCGTTTAACTCCAGAAAAGGTCTCTACACGAAATTCCTTCATTGCTCAGCCCAAGCACACACCAAGTGTGCCCGGAAGTGGATTTTTCTGTCATTTACTCATTTCTGTAAACCTTAGGACACTAGTTTACTATTTATAGGATCTTTTGACATTGTATCAGTACTCTATGCAACCTTTTGATGACCTTATGACATTTTTACATGTTTTATTCCACAGCATGAGTCTCTAAACCCCATGGTTGGGGGTGAGGAGCTCTGCTGTGTCTTGATGGATTAATGCAATTACTACTGTTTCTCATTCAATCATGCTTGCTTCCATTCTAAGATAATACTTGTTCTTAATCCGGATGAATGTGATGATCCGTGACAATCATCATCATTCTCAACCATGAACGTGTGACTGACAACCACCTCCATTCTACCTTAGATTAAGTAGTTATCTCTTGGATTCTTTAACCGGAATCTTCGTGGTATAAGCTAGACTGATGGCGGCATTCAAGAGAATCCGGAAGGTCTAAACCTTGTCTGTGGTATTCTGAGTAGGATTCAATGATTGAATGACTGTGACGTGCTTCAATCTCCTGAAGGCGGGGCGTTAGTGACAGACGCAAAAGAATCACTGGATTCTATTCCGGCCTGATTGAGAACCGACAGATGGAATGTCGTGCCGTGACAGGGCATTAGGAATCGTTCCAATGAGAGGATGGGAGGTAACCATTGACAACGGTGAAACCCTACATACAGCTTGCCATGGAAGGAGACTTGCGTGTTTGAAGAAGAAGACAGTAGGAAAGCAGAGATTCAGAAGATGGAGCATCTCCAAACCTCAACCTATTCTCCATTACTGCAAAACAAGTAATCATTTCATGTTCTTTTGCTTTTCACAATCAATCCTGATAATTTCTGATATCCTGACTAAGATTTACAAGATAACCATAGCTTGCTTCAAGCCGACAATCTCTGTGGGATCGACCCTTGCTCACGCAAGGTATTACTTGGACGACCCAGTACACTTGCTGGTTAGTTGTGCGGGATTGCAAAAGTGTGATTGCAATTTCGTGCACCAACAATCATGTCCTCAATTATGCCTGATGGGTATTTAATAGAGCCATCAGCAAGTTGGAGGCATATCCGGGTTGGTTTGACTTCTCCAGTCAACCCAAGCTTTCTGATAGTGGATGCAGGTATTAGATTGATGCTTGCTCCAAGATCACATAGGGCTGTCTTAGTGCAAGCACCTTCTAATGTGCATGGTATCATAAAGCTTCCTGGATCTTGAAGCTTTTCTGGTAAGCTCTTTAATATGACTGCACTGCATTCTTCAATGAGAAACACTTTTTCAGTTTCTCTCCAATCCTTCTTATGACTTAAGATTTCTTTCATGAACTTAGCATAAGAAGGTATTTGCTCAAGTGCCTCTGCAAACGGAATCTTTATTTCAAGAGTCCTTAGATAGTCTGCAAAGCGGGCAAATTGCTTATCCTGCTCCGCTTGGCGGAGTTTTTGAGGATAAGGCATCTTGGCTTTATATTCTTCAACCTTAGATGCTGCAGGTTTATTCCTTACAGAAGTGGTTGAAGAAGCCTTGTTAGAGGGATTACTGTCAGCACTCTCAGGTGTCTGATCTTCCCTTGGCGTTTGAACGCCAGGAATGGGTGAAGTTTGGGCGTTAAACGCCAACTTCTCTCCCTTTTCTGGCGTTTGAACGCCAGAACTGGGCAAGGAATGGGCGTTTAACGCCAGCTTTCCTTCCCTTTCTGGCGTTTGAACGCCAATAGCATTCCTCTCTGGGCTCTTACTGTCCTCAGAGGGATTTTGATCAGTGGTGTGGTTGTCCTCTATCAATTGTTCCTTATTTGGCTTTTTACTCTTTTGAGCAGTGTTACTCAGGGTCTTCCCACTCCTCAATTGAACTGCTTGACATTCCTCTGTTATCTGTTTAGATATTTGCTGTTTTGCTTGATTCAACTGCAGTTCTATGCTCTTGTTAGCAACTTTAGTTTCATAGAGCATCTCTTTAAAGTCTGCTAACTGTTCTGTCATCAGGAGCAATTGTTGATTAAGCTCATTTATCTGTTCTTGAGGACTAGGGTCAGTGACTACTGCCATGACTTCCTCTTTTGGAGAGAACTCATTGCTAGAGTACAAATATTGGTTTCTAGCAACAGTGTCTATAAGCTCTTGAGCTTCTTCAATTGTCTTCCTCATGTGTATAGATCCACCAGCTGAGTGGTCTAAAGACATTTGAGCTTTTTCTGTAAGCCCATAGTAGAAAATGTCTAACTGTACCCACTCTGAAAACATTTCAGAGGGACATTTCCTTAGCATACCTCTATACCTCTCCCAGGCATTGTAAAGAGATTCATTATCCTCTTGTTTAAATCCTTGGATGTCCAGCCTTAGCTGTGTCATCCTCTTTGGAGGGTAAAAATGATTCAGGAATTTGTCTGACAACTGTTTCCATGTCTTTATGCTTGCTGTAGGTTGGTTATTCAACCACCTCTTAGCTTGATCTTTCACAGCAAATGGAAACAGTAATAGTCTGTAGACATCCTGATCCACCTCTTTATCATGTACTGTGTCAGCAATTTGTAAAAATTGTGCCAGAAACTCAGTAGGTTCTTCCTGTGGAAGACCGGAATACTGACAATTTTGCTGCACTATGATAATGAGTTGAGGATTTAGTTCAAAGCTGCTTGCTTTGATGGGAGGTGTACAGATGCTACTCCCATATGCAGCTGTAATGGGGTTAGCATATGACCCCAGAGTCCTTTTGGACTGATTGATCCCACTTAAGTCCATGATGGACAAAAGGGAAATGATAATGATTGCAAAGAGATAAATTTTGTTTTTTTTTTCTTTTTTTTTGAATTAACCGAAAAAAATAAAATAAGATAAAATAAAATAAAGTAAAAATAAAATAGAAATTCGAAAATCAAAAAGAAAATAAAATCAAAGCAAATTGAAAACTGAATCAATTAGTTAATTAAAAAGATTTTGAAAACAGCAATTAGAAAGATATGATTGAAAAATTTTTATAAAAAAGATTTGATTTTTAAAAAGAGGAAAGAGAAAAACACAAAAAGACACCAAACTTAAAATTTTAGAAAATCAAACACAAAATTTTCGAAAATTTTTAAGGGAAAAACATAAAGAGGACACCAAACTTAGAATTTTTATGAATCAAAAAGGGACTAAGAACATGCAAAAATCGAAAATTAAAAGAAAAATAAAAGCATGCAATTGACACCAAACATAGAATATGAAACTAGACTCAACTAAAAGACTCTAAACCAACAAAAATAAAACAGTCCTAATCTAAGCAACAAGATAAGCCGTCAGTTGTCCAAACTCAACAATCCCCGGCAACGGCGCCAAAAACTTGGTGCACGAAATTGCAATCACACTTTTGCAATCCCGCACAACTAACCAGCAAGTGTACTGGGTCGTCCAAGTAATACCTTGCGTGAGCAAGGGTCGATCCCACAGAGATTGTCGGCTTGAAGCAAGCTATGGTTATCTTGTAAATCTTAGTCAGGATATCAGAAATTATCAGGATTGATTGTGAAAAGCAAAAGAACATGAAATGATTACTTGTTTTGCAGTAATGGAGAATAGGTTGAGGTTTGGAGATGCTCCATCTTCTGAATCTCTGCTTTCCTACTGTCTTCTTCTTCAAACACGCAAGTCTCCTTCCATGGCAAGCTGTATGTAGGGTTTCACCGTTGTCAATGGCTACCTCCCATCCTCTCATTGGAACGATTCCTAATGCCCTGTCACGGCACGGCATTCCATCTGTCGGTTCTCAATCAGGCCGGAATAGAATCCAGTGATTCTTTTGCGTCTGTCACTAACGCCCCGCCTTCAGGAGATTGAAGCACGTCACAGTCATTCAATCATTGAATCCTACTCAGAATACCACAGACAAGGTTTAGACCTTCCGGATTCTCTTGAATGCCGCCATCAGTCTAGCTTATACCACGAAGATTCCGGTTAAAGAATCCAAGAGATAACTACTTAATCTAAGGTAGAACGGAGGTGGTTGTCAGTCACACGTTCATGGTTGAGAATGATGATGATTGTCACGGATCATCACATTCATCCGGATTAAGAACAAGTATTATCTTAGAATGGAAGCAAGCATGATTGAATGAGAAACAGTAGTAATTGCATTAATCCATCAAGACACAACAGAGCTCCTCACCCCCAACCATGGGGTTTAGAGACTCATGCTGTGGAATAAAACATGTAAAAATGTCATAAGGTCATCAAAAGGTTGCATAGGGTACTGATACAATGTCAAAAGATCCTATAAATAGTAAACTAGTGTCCTAAGGTTTACAGAAATGAGTAAATGACAGAAAAATCCACTTCCGGGCCCACTTGGTGTGTGCTTGGGCTGAGCAATGAAGGAATTTCGTGTAGAGACCTTTTATGGAGTTAAACGCCAGTTCTCATGCCAGTTTGGGCGTTTAACTCCAAATTTTATGCCAGTTCCGGCGTTTAACGCTGGAATTTCTGTAGGTGACTTTGAGCGCCGGTTTGGGCCATCAAATCTTGGGCAAAGTATGGACTATTATATATTGCTGGAAAGCCCAGGATGTCTACTTTCCAACGCCGTTGAGAGCGCGCCAATTGGGCTTCTGTAGCTCCAGAAAATCCACTTCGAGTGCAGGGAGGTCAGAATCCAACAGCATCTGCAGTCCTTTTTGGTCTCGGAATCAGATTTTTGCTCAGGGCCCTCAATTTCAGCCAGAAAATACCTGAAATCACAGAAAAACACACAAACTCATAGTAAAGTCCAGAAAAGTGAATTTTAGCTAAAAACTAATAAAAATATACTAAAAACTAACTAGATTACACTAAAAACATACTAAAAACAATGCCAAAAAGCGTACAAATTATCCGCTCATCAGAGGCCACAGCCAAACTCTAATTTGGTGTTGAGAGATCTCAACCATACTCTGATCATCTGTGAGGCTCCATGAGAGCTCACTCTCAAGCTATTGACATTAAAGAAGCGCTTATTGGGAGGCAACCCAATTTTATTTTAATTTTATCTATATTTTTTGTTTTCTTTTAGGTTGATGATCATGTGAAGTCACAAAGACAATTACAAAAATAAATAAAAAATCAAAAGCAGCATTGAAAACAGCACACCCTGGAGGAAGGACTTACTAGCATTTAAATGCCAGTAAGGGTAGCAAAATGGGCATTTAAACGCCCAATCTGGCACCTTTCTGGGCGTTTAAATGCCAGAATAGGGCACCAGATTGGCATTTAAATGGCAAAACAGGGCAACAAACTGGCGTTTAGAAGCCAGAATAGGAAGGAAAGCTGGCGTTTAAACGCCAGAACAGGGCAGCAGACTGGTGTTTAAACGCCAGGATTACACTCTAAGGCTTTCTGAATGCCTAATTAGAGCAAGGATGAAGAATTCCTTGACCCTTCAGGATCTGTGGACCCCACAGGATCCCCACCAACCTCAACTCACTCTATCTCCTCTTCACACCTTTTTACAACACTCTTCTCCAAGTAATCTTCACCAATCACCTACCTTCTTCCCCTCTTGGCCGAACCCTATACACCTTCCATCTCATCTATTCTCTTCTTCTACATCTTTCCTTCTTCTTTTGCTCGAGGACGAGCAAATATTTTAAGTTTGGTGTGGTAAAAGCATTGCTTTTTATTTTTCTATAACCATTTATGGCACCTAAGGCCGGAGAAACCTCTAGAAAGAGAAAAGGGAAGGCAAAAGCATCCACCTCCGAGTCATGGGAGATAGAGATGTTCATCTCAAGGGTCCATAGCTCAGTAGTAGAGCATTTGACTGTACATCAAGAGAGCCCACTCATGGACCTCAACAAGAGCATGAGGAATTCCCTCATCAAGAAATTCCTGAGATACCTCAGGGGATACATTTTCTTCCACACAACTATTGGGAGCAACTAAGGATAGGAGCACCAAAATCACTAGGGATGGAGCAACAAAGGCAAGGAAGAGACATAGAGGAGCTCAAGAGCACCATTGGTCCTTCAAGAGGAAGACGTCACCCTCACTAAGGTGGACTCATTCCTTAATCTCCTTGTCTATTTATTTTTCTGTTTTCGGCTTTATGCTGTATGTTCTATCTATGTTTGTGTCTTCACTACATGATCATTAGTGTCTAGTGTCTATGTCTTAAAGCTATGAATAACTCCATGAATCCTTCACCTCTCTTTAATGAAAAATTTGCTTAATTACAAAAGAACAAGAAGTACTTGGATTTCAAATTTTATCTTGAAATTAGTTTAATTATTTTGATGTGGTGGCAATACTTTTTGTTATCTGAATGAATGCTTGAACAGTGCGTATTTTTTATCTTGTTGTTTATGAATGTTAAAGTTGTTAGCTCTTGAAAGAATGATGAACAAAGAGAAATGTTGTTGATAATCTGAAAAATCATGAAATTGGTTCTTGAAACAAGAAAAAGCAGTGAAAAAAAAAGAGAAAAAAATAAAATTGGCGAAAAAAAAGAGAGAAAGAAAGAAAAAGAAAAAGCCAGCAGAAAAAGCCAATAGCCCTTTAAACCAAAAGGCAAGGGTAAAAAGGATCCAAGGCTTTGAGCATCAATGGATAGGAGGGCCCAAGAAAATAAAATTCAAGCCTAAGGGGCTAAATCAAGCTGTCCCTAACCATGTGCTTGTGGGATGCAAGTCCAAGTGAAAAACTTGAGACTGAGTGGTTAAAGTCATGATCCAAAGCAAAAGAGTGTGCTTAAGAACTCTAGACACCTCTAACTGGGGACTTTAGCAAAGCTGAGTCACAATTTGAAAAGGTTCACCCAGTTATGTGTCTATGGCATTTATGTATCCGGTGATAATACTGGAAAACAAAGTGCTTAGGGTCACGGCTAAGACTCATAAAGTAGCTGTGTTCAAGAATCAACGCACTGAACTAGGAGAATCAATAACACTATCTAAAATTCCGAGTTCCTATAGATGCCAATCATTCTGAATTTCAAAGGAGAAAGTGAGATGCCAAAACTGTTCAGAAGCAAAAAGCTACAAGCCCCGCTCATCTAATTAGGATTAAGTTTCATTGATACTGTGGGATTCATTGTATATTCTCTTCTTTTAATCCTATTTTGTTTTCAGTTGCTTGGGGAAAAGCAACAATTTAAGTTTGGTGTTGTGTTGAGCGGATAATTTATACGCTTTTTGGCATTGTTTTTAGGTAGTGTTTAGTAGGATATAGCTACTTTTTGGGATGTTTTTATTAGTTTTTATGCAAAATTCATGTTTCTGGACTTTACTATGCGTTTTTTTGTTTTTATGTGATTTCAGGTATTTTCTAGCTGAAATTGAGGGACCTGAGCAAAAATCTAATTCAGAGGCTGACAAAAGGACTGCTGATGATGTTGGATTCTGACCTCCCTGCACTCGAAGTGGATTTTCTGGAGCTACAGAACTTCAAATGGAGCACTCTCAATTGCTTTGGAAAGTAGACATCCAGAGCTTTCCAGAAATATATAATAGTCTATACTTTGCTCGAGTTTTGACGATGCAAACCGGCGTTCAAACGCCCCTTCTCTGCCCTATTCTGAAGTCAAAACGCCATAACTGGCATAAAAGCTGGAGTTAAACGCCCAAACTGGCACCAAAGCTGGCGTTTAACTCCAAGAGAGGTCTATACACGTGTAAAGCTCAATGCTCAGCCCAAGCACACACCAAGTGGGCCCAGAAGTGGATTTCTGCATTATTCACCTATTTCTGTAAACCATAGTAGCTAGTTTCATTATAAATAGGGCCTTTTACTATTGTATTTTCATCTTGGGAATTTGACATCTTTGGAACATTTTCCTTATACATTGGGGGCTGGCCTCACGGCCATGCCTACCTTCATCACTTATGTATTTTCAACGGTGGAGTTTTTACACACCATAGATTAAGGTGTGGAGCTCTACTGTTCCTCGAGTATTAATGCAATGTACTATTGTTCTTCTATTCAATTCATGCTTATTCTTGTTCTAAGATATTCACTCGCACTTCAACTTGATGAATGTGATGATTCGTGACACTCATCATCATTCTCACCGATGAACGCGTGACTGACAACCACTTATGTTCTGCTTAAGATTGAGCGTGTATCTCTTAGCCTCCATTCCGAAAGATCGGAGTCTTCGTGGTATAAGCTAGAATTATTGGCGGCCATTCCTGAGATCCAAAAGTCTAAACCTTGTCTGTGGTATTCTGAGTATGATCTGGGAAGGGAAGACTATGACAAGCTTTAAACTCGCGAGTGTTGGGCGTAGTGACAGACGCAAAAGGATCACTGGATTCTATTCCAACATGATCGAGAACCGACAGATGATTAGCCGTATGGTGACAGCGCATTTTGGACCATTTTCACTTAGAGGACGGGAGGTAGCCATTGACGCTGGTGAAATGAACATACAGCTTGCCATGGAAAGGAGTATGAATGATTGGATGAAGGCAGTAGGCAAGCAGAGATTCAAGAGGGATGAAGCATCTCCATACGCTTATCTGAAATTCCCACCAACGATTTACATAAGTATCTCTATCTTTATTTTCTGTTTATTTATCTTTTAATTATCAAAACTCTATAACCCATTTGAATCCACCTGATTGAGATTTACAAGGTGACCATAGCTTGCTTCAAGCTGACAATCTCCGTGAGATTGACCCTTACTCACGTAAGGTTTATTACTTGGATGACCCAATGCACTTGCTGGTAAGTTGTGCGAAGTTGTGAAAAAGGTTGAGATTACAATTGTGTGTACTATGTTTTTGGTGCCATTGTGTATCACAATTTCGTGCACCAAAGGGTGAGAGAAATCTACCTCCACATTGCTTTCCATCTTGTCGGGAGAAGGTTCTTCAAGTTCAAAGGATTCATCACCACTAGGCTTTGATGCTTGATCTTCATCACCAAGGAAACTCAATTCTTGCTCCATTCCTTCCAAGTCTTCATATGGGATACACCTTGGAGGTTGTGCATGTTCCTCCTCAATATCAACTTCAATCTTCTTGGAGGAACTTTCTATAACTCTAGGTTCCCATGGGGGTTCCGCATCTCCTAAGTCTTCAACTACTTCTTCCTCTTCTTCAACAATCATAGGTTCCTCCAATTGTTCTAACACAAAGTAACATTCATCCTTCTCCACCGGAGTTTCCAATCTCTCCTTCATGCTTTGCTCTTCAATTGATTCACCACATGTTGCCATGGGAGTTCCTTGAGTGTCCAAGCATTGGGAGGCTACTCGGCTTACTACCTCGGCCAAGACGGCCGTGAATTCTAGTACCTCCCTTTTCATCTTCTTTTGTCCTTGAACAAGAACATCAAGGATGTCATCCATTAAGGATTGGGGTGGATGGAAGAGGTCATTATTTTGTAGGGAGGGTATATAATAGGAAGGTGGTTCTTCTTGGTAGGGTTGTGACGGTTCAACACTCTCCACGTTTTCCACTCGATGCACAACAAGCTCCATGGTTGCTTGAAGTTGGTCCAATGTTTTCTTGCGACAATCCCTTGACTCTTGTTCTGCTTGGATAACATGATTAGGATCATATGGCCCTTGGATCGATGGACATGAATATTCTTCCATGGGAGGTTGTGGTGGAAGGTGGAATTCATATTGTGGTTAAAAATTTTCATACGTTGAAGGTGGTTGTTGATCTTGGTAATAGTATGGAGGGGGTGGCTCTTGAAAGTGGTGATGTTGGGATGGTGATGGCTCTATGTATGGCTCATGTGGCTCAAAAGGTTGTTGGTATGGTGGGTATGGATTAGGGTCATATGAAGGTGGTTTGTGGAAAAGAGCTTGTGAGTATGGTTGAGGGTTATGTTGAGGGTAGGGCTCATAGGCATATGGTGGTGGTTCTTGAAAGTCACAAGGGGATTCACCGTAGCTATTTGATTGGTATGCATCATAGAATGGCTCTTGTTCATAGTTGATTGGTGGAGGTTGTTGCCATGAGGGTTGATCATAAGTTTGTGGCTCCTCCCACCTTTGATTATCTCATCCTTGATACATGTTGTCATTGAAATTCACCTCTCCTACAACATAATGAGAACCAAACTCATAGCCAAAGTGAGAATCCATGATAGTAATAGAAAATAAGAAACAAAATCTAAGAGAAATAATGAAACAAAGTCCTAAAACAAGCAAAAACTAACAAGCAATCCAAAAATCAAGTTATTTATACTATTCACATATATACAATAACCAATAACATAACACCATTGTAATTTCCCCGGCAACGGTGCCATTTTGATGAACGGATTTTTGTGTGGTATATAATTTCACAAATGAAATCTCGTTGCAAGTATAATTTCTACACCAACAATAATCCTTTCATATAAAAATTTGTTTGTCACGAGTATAAATCCCTAGTAAATCTAATAACCGAAGTATTTAAACCTCGGGTCGTTCTCCCTAAGAATTGCAATAAAGTGTTCTTTTTATTGGTTATGGGTTGTATATTTTGGGGTTTTGGATAAGAAACAAGAAAAGTAAATGACAACAAAATTCAAAAGATAAAGCAGTCTTGGCAAGGTTTGGTGGTCATGGATCTCTATCCTTAACACTAACCACAACATGAGAATTGGCAAGGATCAATCTCATTAAATCATTCTCTAACTTAGTAAATGAAAGTCAAATGAGCTATATCAATCCAAGTCCATAAGTCCTAGCTCTCCACTAATTCAATTGGTGAGAATTAGAGTTAATGGCTCCCAATCATCAATTACTTGGACATTAGTGACTCAAGAATTCCTAAGTTACCTTCCCAAGCCAAGAGCATAAAATTCTACTCTAACATCCTTCCAAGCATTTTATCAAACACTTGGAAGGCATAAAAGGAAAGCATACTAAGATTGAAATAAAAGTAAATCTACACTACTCACTTGCAAGGAAATTAACAACAATAATAAAAGAAAACAATAAGCGAAATCAAAACATGAATTGCATTAAAGAGAAATAGAAGAAACAAAAGTGCATCAACATAAAAGTAGAGAATTATAAGAATTAAATGCTAAACTAGAGAGAGGAGAAGTAGAGGAGCAAGAAGTGAAAAAGGAAAAGTAAATCCAAGCATGAAATTAACCCAGATCTAAGAATTCCTAATCTACCTCTAACCTAATTCTAGAGAGAAGAGAGAGATTCTCTCTCTAGAAACTAACTTTCCCTCCAAAACTAAACTAAACTAAAACTAATGATGACTGAAGATTTGATTCCCCTTCAATCCTTGGGTTAAATAACATCAGAGGTGAGTTGGATTTGGGCCTGGGAAGCCTAGAATTCGACCCCAACATTTTGCCTTTAAGTGAGTCACGTGCGAGCATCGACGCGTACACATCATGTATGCGTATGTGGTCGCCATGTGACTCCACAATCCACGCGTGCGTGTCTGCTGTGCATACACGTCGATCTCAGCATCCCAAATCCTTGTTTCTTCATGATATCTCCACTTTTCATGCTTTCCTCTCTATCCCTTTGATCCATTCCTAGCCTTTCCATCCTGAATTCATTAATAAAGATATCAAGGCATCTAGTGGAATCAAAGGTGAATTATATTTAGCTAATTAAGGGCTCAAAAAGCATGTTTTCACGCTTAAGCACAAATTAGGAGACAATCATGAAACCATACCAATTCATTGAATAAATGTGGGTAAAAGGTATTAAAATCCCCTAAAATCAATACAAGATAAACCCTCAAAATAGGGTTTATCAATAGTGCCCCCAATTCCTTTCACCTGGATAAGTAGCCTGGCATCCACGCCTGTGCTTGGAGTGCCACGCTCCTTGTATTTGATTAAGCACCTCTTTCTAGAGATTGGACCAGGCGTGCGACGCCCAGGATTGGCGCGCCACGCCTTCGAGAACGCCCATGGTGTTACCCCAGTCTTCACTCTCTAGAATTTATGCCTTGCGTGCCACGCCTATGCTAAGCATGCCACGCCCTTTGTATTGCCTCTATCACCTTTCTTTGGAGAACAGAACTGGCGTGCCATGCCCAGGGTAGGCGTGCCACGCCCCTTATGTTGTGCTACACCCTTTTTGGAAAGTAGTACTGGTGTGCCACGCTCAGGGTCAGCATACCACGCCCCTTGTGAAATGTTGAACAACCTCTTCTTCTTGATAGAACTGGCGTGCCACACCCATAGTAGAACTTGAGTGAACACCTTTGGAGAGTAGAACTGGCATGTCACGCCCAAGGTAGGCATGTCACGCCCCTTGTGAGACTTGAGCTTTCCTCCTCTGGAAACTAAAGCCGGCATACCACGCCCATAGTATTGTGTTGGA
The DNA here is from genome assembly GCF_003086295.3 of Arachis hypogaea. Lineage (NCBI taxonomy): Eukaryota > Viridiplantae > Streptophyta > Magnoliopsida > Fabales > Fabaceae > Arachis > Arachis hypogaea. The sequence continues at coordinate 81,778,131 of NC_092045.1, read as the reverse complement.
AACCCTTTTCTAGAGATTAAGCCTAGCGTGCCACGCCCTTCTTACAACATTGGGAGTCCTTCTCTGGAGATTGAGCCTGGCGTGACACGCCTTGGGTTGGTATGCCATGCCCCTTGTAAAATGCTCAGCAACCTTCTCTGGAGATCAAGCCTGGCGTGCCACGCCCAGGGTTGGTGTGGCACGCCCTTGTTAAAGCGTTGGGAGTCCTTTTCAAGAGACTATAGCTGGCGTGCCACGCTTGGGGTTGGTGTGCCACGCCCATAGTAGAACTTGGGCAACCTTCTCTAGGGGCTAGGCCTGGCGTGCCACACCCATGGCTGGCGTGCCATGCCCTTGCTGTAATTTCTTTGGTGTGCCACGCCCAAACACACACCCAGTTCTTTTTGCTTGCTTTCTTCTTCTTTTGCTACTCTTTTCTCCTGAAATGCATACAAGACCCAATTTCAAAGTAATGTTCTACTAACTCATGATATAGCTCTTAATAATGCATTGAATCAGTGAGGATTTATCAATTCTATGGTCTTTTATGATGAGAAAATAGATAGATGATGCGAGTCATCTTGGGTTTAATGTATTTGGTGGTAATATCGGAAAACAAAATGCTTAGGGTCACGGCCAGGCTCTAAAAGAAGCTGTGTTCAAGAATAAAAAAGAACTAAACTAAGAGAGTCAGTAGTATCATCCAAATTCTAAATTCCTAAGGATGCCAACACTTCTGAACTTCAATGGATAGTGAGATGCCAAAACTATTCAGAAGTAAATGGTTACTAGCCCCGCTCATCAATTGGAACTGAACTTCATTGAAAATTTTGACATTTATTGTATCCTTCTCTTCTTTCTGATCCTACTTTTTTTTTGGTTTTTTGGGGACAAGCAACAGTTTAAGTTTGGTGTTCTGATGAGCGGATATTGTATACGCTTTTTGGCATCATTTTCATAGCGTTTTAGTTATGTTTTGTTTAAGTTTTATTATGTTTTCATAGAGTTTAGTGAAAAATTCATATTTTTGGATTCTACTTTGATTTTTTGTATTTTATGATGATTTTAGGTAATTTCTGGCTAAAATTGAGGAGCTTTGGCAAAAGTCTGATTTAGAGGCAAGGAAAGCGTAGCAGATGCTGTCAGATTCTGACCTCTATGAATCCAAACGTAAATTTTTGGAGCAAAAGAAGTCCAAATGATGCATTCTCAACGGTGTTAAAAATCTAATGTCTAGAGCTTTGCAGAAATATATAATGATTTATACTTTTCTTCGAAGGAGGCCTGTCCATAATGGGCGTTGAAAGTCAAGGAGCCACCCCCTTGCTAGCGTTCAACGCGCCAAGGAGACAAGCCAGCGTTGAATGCCCAAGAACCACCCCCTTTGGGGCGTTCAATGCCCACCAAGATCTAGCTTTGGATTGACTTGTACCCTCCTATTAAACGATTCTGGATCATCCCTTTGTGGGGGCAATTTAAAGATCTCTCTTACTTTGTCAAGATAAAAATAGAGAGTCTTTCCTCAGACCATGGTACAAAATGTATGGAATCCTTGTCCATCTCTCTTTTGCTTTTCTGTCATCCAAAGATGTGCATAGAATTCATGGATCATTACCATTCCAACATAGGTTATAGGGTTGGCCAGAGTTTCCCAGCCTCTCATTTGGATTTGCTCTTGGATCTTCGGGTACTCATCTTCTTTTAATTCGAATTTGGCCTTCGAGATCACTGTCCTCTTACACATTATTTTATAATAATGTTCTTCCTTCTGCTTGGTATAGAATCTGAAAGGTTTGAAGATAGCTATTAGTATTGGTAGTTCGTCTTCTTTCTTGCTTTTTAAAGTGGATCTTCCACTCTTTAGAGACATGGAGTTTGACTGAAGAAGAAAGCAAGGCTCTTTCCACACTAAACTTAAAATTTTTGCTCGTCCTCGAGCAAAAAGAAGAATAAGAGGGAGACGAAGAGAAGGAAAAGAATTCGAATGGAGGATGGATGAGGGAGTTAGTGTGGTACGAATGGTATATATATAGGGAGGGTAGGGGTGGTTTTCGAATATTAAATAGACAAAAGATAGTAAAGATATGATTTAACCTTGGTAAAAGATACGAAAGATACGATTTAAATTTGTTAAAGTATTAAAGATAACATATAAAGTATTAGAGGTATGAAAAAGATTTGAAAGTTTAACAAAAAAAATATGAAAAAGAATTGAAAAAGATTTGAAATTTTAAAACAGCTTTCAAAATGAATTAAGAAAGATTTGAAAAGATTTTAGACTTTGAAAAGAATTTGAAATTAAAATCATGTTTGAAAGATTCTTATTCAAAAGACATTATTAAAAAGATAAGATTTGGAAAAGATATGGGTTGAAGATGTCAAACCTCCCTACCTTTGTGGGGGCGTTGAACGCCCGGACATGCTCCACATGGGCGTTGAACGCCCAACCATTGCTCTCTGGCTGGCGTTCAACACCAGCTTTCCATCCCCCTTAGGGTGTTGAACGCCCAGCCATTTCCCCCTGGCTGGCGTTCAACACCAACTTCTTGCTCTAAGTAGGGCGTTGGACACCCCAAAGGGGGTTCTTTCCTGGCATTCAATGCCAACAATGCTCCTCCCTCCTGGGTGTTGAACATCCATCCTTCCCCTTGTCTGGCATTCAACGCCAGCAATGGGCTTCCCTCAGGGTGGTCTATTTTCAGTTCTGACTATTTTTGTCTTTATTCTAAGAGGTGTGTATGATCACAAACGTTAGAAAGCAAAGTACTAAGCAAATAAAAAAAATTGAAGGAAAATGAAATCAAATGAGAACAAATAAAGGGATAGAGAATAATAATATACAACTAATCATGGGGTTGCCTCCCAACAAGTGCTTCTTTATTGTCATTAGCTGGACTTTACTGTACTCATGTTAGTAGCAGTGTAGAGCCTTCTTGCTCAATGTTGTCACCAAGGTAATGTTTGACTCTCTATCCATTAACAATAAACCTCTTGTCGGTGTGTTTACCTTGGAGTTCTATGTGTCCATAAGGTGACACATTAGTGATCACAAAAGGTCCTGTCCAACGTAATTTGAGATTCCCATGGAATAGCTTAAGTCTAGAGTTGAAGAGCAGGACCTTCTGGCCTGGTTCAAAAACTCTGGAAGATATCTTCCTATCATGCCACCTTTTGGCTCTCTTTTTATAGATTTTTGCATTCTCGAAGGCTGAAATTCGAAACTCATCCAACTCATTCAGCCGGAGTAACCTTTTTTCTCCTGTTACCTCAATATCAAAGTTGAAGAATATGGCTGCCTAGTAGGCTTTGTGTTCCAGTTCCACTGGCGAATGACATGCCTTCCCATAAACTAATTGAAATGGTAATGTTCCTATAGGGGTCTTGAAAGCTGTCCTGTATGCCTAGAGAGCATCATCATGTTTTTTTGCTTAATCCTTTCTAGTTTCTAGAGGTGCTCAGGTTCTTTCCAGGATTCTTTTTAGTTCCCTATTGGAGACTTCAGCTTGTCCATTTGTCTGCAGGTGATATGGAGTCGCCACTCTATGGTGAACACCATAACGGTGCAGAATGGACAATTGTCACAGTTATGGATAAACTCTCACGCGTCCTTAAATATTGTTGGCCAGTAGAAGCCACTCTAAAGAACCTTGGTGGCTGTTCGCTCACCTCCAAAATGTCCTCCATATTCTGAGCCATGGCAATGCTATAGGATCCATTGTCCCTCCTCTTCAGACATACGTCAGCAGATTATACCATCCGAGCATCTCTTGAAGAGATATGGTTCATCCCACAAGTACTACTTTGCATCATGTATTAGTTTACGAGCTTGCTGTCTATTGTATTCCTTGGGGATGAACATTATGGCTTTGTAGTTTGCCATGTCTGCAAACCAAGGGGCTGTCTGAATTGCAAAGTGTTTCTCATTAGGAAAGGTTTCAGATTCCTCAGTAGAAGGAGAGGGAATTCCTGCCACTTGTTCAATTCGAGATAAGTGGTCAGCCACTTGATTCTCTGATCCTTTTCTATCTCTGATTTCTATATCAAACTCTTGCAGGAGTAGCACCCATCTTATCAGTCTTGGCTTATAATCCTGCTTGGTGAGAAGGTATTTGAGAGCAGCATGGTCAGTGTAGATAATGACCTTAGATCCTATTAAATAAGATCTAAACTTGTCAATGGCATAAACCACTGTAAGTAATTCCTTCTCTATGGTAGTATAGTTCTTCTGTGCGTCATTTAGAATACGACTGGCATAATAAATGACGTGTAGGAGCTTATCATGTCTCTACCCCAGAATTGTGCCAATTGCATGGTCACTGGCATCACACATCAGTTCGAATGGTAAGTCCCATTTAGGTACAGAAATAATGGGTGCAGTGATAAGCTTGGCCTTCAGAGTTTCAAAGGCATGCAGGCACTCTTTGTAAAAAATAAATGGAGTGTCAGTGGCCAATAGGTTGCACAGGGGCTTTGCAATTTTTGAAAAATCTTTTATGAACCTCCTGTAAAATCTTGCATGTCCCAGGAAGCTTCTGATTGCCTTAACATTAGTAGGTGGTGGTAATCGCTCAATTACTTCCACCTTAACTTGATCCACCTCTATCCCTTTCTTTGAAATCTGATGTCCAAGAACAATTCCCTCAGTTACCATGAAGTGGCATTTTTTCCAGTTTAAAATCAGGTTTGTTTCTTGGCATCATTTCAGAACTAGGGCCAGATGGTCAAGGCAGGAGTCAAACGAATCTCCAAAGACAGAGAAGTCATCCATGAATACTTCAAGGAACTTTTCTACCATATCAAAGAAAATGGAGAGCATACACCTCTGAAAGGTTGCAGGTGCATTTCATAGGCCAAATGGCATTTTTCTGTAAGCAAACACCCTATATTGGCATGTAAATGCTGTCTTTTCTTGATCTTGAAGATCTACCGCAATTTGATTGTAGCCTGAATATCCATCCAGGAAGCAATAGAATGCATGTCCTGCTAGTCTCTCCAGCATTTGATCTATGAATGGTAAAGAAAAATGATCCTTTCTTGTAGCGTTGTTGAGCCTCCTATAGTCAACACACATACGCCACCATGTAACCATTCTTCTGGGAATTAGTTCATCTTTTTCATTATAAACCACTGTCATCCCTCCCTTCTTGGGTAAAACTTGGACAGAGCTCACCCAGGGACTGTTCGAGATAGGATATATAATCCCATCCTCCCAGAGTTTTGTGACTTCTTTTTGCACCACTTCTTTCATAGCTAGATTTAGTCACCTCTGTGGTTGCACCACTGGTTTAGCATTATCTTCCAGCCAAATTTTGTGCATGCATCGGGTTGGACTAATACCCTTAAGGTCAATTATGGTCCACCCAAGAGCTGTCTTGTATGTCTTCAACACTCTGAGTAGTGCTTCTTCTTCCTGTGGCTCTAGGATAGAACTTATAATCACAGGGTAAGTGTCTCCATCTCCTAGAAATGCATATTTCAAGGATGGTGGTAACAGCTTGAGCTCGAGCTTGGGAGGCCCAGCCTCCACTATAGGAGCTTTTAAAGACTTTCCAGCTCCTTCTGGTTCCTCCAGGTCAGGCTTGGCATCATAAAAGATGTCATCCAGATCTTCTTCAAGTTTCTCAACTATATGCACTTCTTCCACCAGGGAGTCAATTATATCAATGCTCATACACTCCTCTGGGGTGTCTAGATGCTGCATGGCCTTAACAGCATTCAGCACGAATTCATCCCCATTAACTCTCAGGGTTACTTCCCCTTTTTGCACGTCAATGAGGGTCCTTCCTGTAGCCAGGAAGGATCTCCTTAGAATGAGGGATGCACTCTTATGCTCTTCCATCTCAAGCACTACAAAATCATTGGGGAAGGCAAAGGGTCCAACCCTAACAATCATATCTTCAACCACGTTTGATGGAAACTTGACAGAGCCATCAGCAAGCTAAAGGCATATGCGGGTTGGCTTGACTTCTTAAGTTAAGCAGAGCTTCTTTATTAATGATGCAGGAATCAGGTTAATGCTTGCTCTAAGATCACATAGGGTTGTTGATGAGCGGATATTTTATACGCTTTTTGGGGGTAATTTCATGTAGATTTTAGTATGTTTTAGTTAGTTTTTAGTATAATTTTATTAGTTTTTAGGAAAAATTCATATTTCTGGACTTTACTATGAGTTCTGGCTGAAATTGAGGGAGCTAAGCAAAAGTCTGATTTAGGCTGAAAAAGGACTGCTGATGCTGTTGGATTCTGACCTCCCTACACTCGGAATGGATTTTTTTGAGCTACAAGAGTCCAATTGGCGCGCTCTCAATTGGGTTGGAAAGTCGACATCCAGGGCTTTCCAGCAATATATAATAGTCCATACTTTGCGCGAAGATAGACGATGTAAACTGGCATTCAACGCCAGTTCCATGTTGTAGTTTGGCGTTCAGCGCCAGAAATAGGTTGCAAGTTGGAGTTCAACGCCAGAAATAGGTTACAACCTAGTGTTCAACTCCAGAAACAGCCATGGCACGTGAGAAGCTTAAGTGTCAGCCCCAGCACACACCAAGTAGGTCCCAGAAGTGGATTTCTACATTATCCATCCTAGTTTACTCATTTTCTGTAAACCTATGTTTATAGTTTAGTATTTAAACAACCTTTAGAGATTTATTTTGCATCTCATGACATTTTTCAATCTAAATTTTATACTCTTTGACAGCATGAGTCTCTAAACTCCATTGTTGGGGGTGAGGAGCTCTGCAGCGTCTCGATGAATTAATGCAATTATTTCTGCTTTCCATTCAAACATGCTTGTTCCTATCTAAGATGTTCATTCGCGCTTCACTATGAAGAAGGTGATGATCCGTGACACTCATCACCTTCCTCAACCCATGAATGTGTTCCTGGCAACCACCTCCGTTCTACATTAGATTGAATGAGTATCTCTTAGATTCCTTAATCAGAATCTTCGTGGTATAACCTAAAATAGTTGGCGGCATTCATGAGGATCCGGAAAGTCTAAACCTTGTCTGTGGTATTCCGAGTAAGATTCTGAGATTGGATGACTGTGACGAACTTCAAACTCGCGAGTGTTGGGCGTAGTGACAGACGCAAAAGGATCAATGGATCTTATTCCGACATGATCGAGAACCAACAGATGATTAGCCGTGCTATGACAAAGCATTTGGACCATTTTCACTGAGAGGATGGGAAGTAGCCATTGACAACAGTGACACTCTACATACAGCTTGCCATGGAAGGAGCCTTGCATTTATGAAAGTGAGAAAGCATTATGTTGCAGGAATTCAGAGGACAAAGCATCTCCAAAACTCCAACATATTCTCCATTATTGCACAATAAGTATTTATTTTATGCACTTTCACTTTTTACAATTGAACTTGAAAAACACTGTTGTTGGAATCCTGACTAAGAATAATACGATAGCCATAGCTTGCTTCAAACCAACAATCCCCGTGGAATTCGACCCTTACTCACGTAAGGTATTACTTGGACGACCCAGTGCACTTGCTGGTTAGTTGTGCAAAGCTGTGAGAAATAGTCCATTAATATTGGCATACACAATTTCGTGCACCAAGTTTTTGGCGCCGTTGCCGGGGATTGTTTGAGTTTGAACAACTGACGGTGAATCTTGTTGCTTAGATTAGGAAAAATTAGTCCTTTTGGTTTAGAGTCACTAGAATTGCATTTTTTATTATCCCTTTTAAAAACTTTTTCAAAAATATTATTTTTCTTTATTAATTTTTAGTTTTTCTGTGAAGTTTAGTGTCATGTTTTAAGTTTGGTGTTAATTGCATGCTTTTCTTTGTCTTTCAATTTTTGAATTGCATGTTCTTTGTTTTTCCTTGATCTTCAAATTGTTCTTGTCAATTTTTCTTATTTGATCTTTGGTTTTTCTTGTTCTGTGTGTTTTCGTGTTTTCCTTGTATTTTTTCAAAATATTAGTTTTCAAAAATACTTTTTTTATACAATATTAAAACACGTTACATTTATAGCTCAGTTGACTAGAGCGTTGGCTTATGTTTTTGGCAATTGGGTATATTCTTTTTAAAACTTTTTGAAAAATAATTTTTTCTTTGATTGAATCTTGTGCCAAACTTTAAGTTTGGTGTTCTCTTGTTAATTTTCTTTAATTTTCAAAAATTTAATTTGGTTTTCAAAAAAAAATTTTAAGTTTGGTGTTCTTTCTTTTGTTCTTGTTGTTCTTGTGAATCTTCAAAGTATTCTTGAATCTTCTTTGTGTTTTGATCTTAAAATTTTTAAGTTTGGTGTTCCTTGGTGTTTTCCCTCCAAAATTTTTGAAAGCAAGGAACATTAGATCTAAAAATTTTAACTCTTGTGTCTTTTGTGTTTTTCTCTTTCATCATAAAATTCAAAAATCAAAAAATTATCTTCTCTAACTATTTTCAAGCAAATTTTTCGAAATTTTCTATACAAATTCAGATTTCAATTTCAACAATTTTCAAAATCTTATCCTTTTAAGATTTAAAAAAAATCACATCTTTTTCAAAAATATCCTAACCACTTTTTCTCTCCTCATTTTTTCGAATTTTTTTAAATATTTTTTTATTTCAGTTTTTATTTTATTTTATTTTATTATTTCAAAAATTACTTCTTTATAATAAAATAAATAAAATAAATTCACACCATCTCCCTTTCTCCATCATGGACCTAAGTGCAAATGAATAGTCCAGAAGGACTCTGGGGTCATATGCTAACCCCACTACTGCTTCATATGGGAGTAGTATCTGTATACCCTCTGTTCATACCCTGGGTCGAGCTATCCGACCTGGGATGATTGAAGATAAAGTGACCGACCTCTTCAGGTCAGACTATCCGACCTCCTCTCAGAGGGCTCGGCCAAATCGACAAGAGAGCCCAGTAAAGGGCCCAAATGGAGGAACACGACCCAAATCCTAAGGCGGCCTAAGCCTATAGAGATAAGGACGGTTCCGCTGAAGACACGCTGACCTCAACCCTAGAGATAAAGATAAGATAAGATAACTAACTTACCTTATCCAAACAAAGGTCACGTCTCAACACTATAAATACACTGGAGCACCCAGGTATAACTCATACTCTGATTCTACTTAATACCTGCTTAATACCCTTGCTAACTTAAGCATCGGAGTCCCTTGCAGGTACCCCCCACCCTCCAGGGACGAAGGATCAGCACCACCACCAAGTCCAACAAGTCGGACACAGCAGCTCCGACCAGTACAGAAGATCTCGTCCGAGATCGACCTACAGTTTCAGGTAACCCTCGGAACATTGGCGCCGTTGCCGGGGACCTGGAAGTCATCCCATTAACATGGCGGATGACCACGACAACGACCACGATTCAGGTTTGGAAGACAGAACGCCGCATAAAAATGCGGACACGATACTCAAAAATACTCCAGAAACCAACGGAGACAAAAATTCATCAAATCCAGGAGTAATAGAAGCACTTCAAAACCGATTGGAGCAACTTGAGAAAGAAGCCCAACATCGACGTGAAAAAGAAGAAGATCTACGCCGGGAAATAAGGCGGCACCGAGAATTAGAAGATAAACTTATAAGACTCGAAGCTGATCTCAAAACTAAAGCTACTCGACCATCCACAGAGGATAGCTCTCAGAAAGATCAAGATCCATTCACCAGAGAAATCATGAAAACCAAAATTCCAAAAGATTTCAAGCTTCCGTAGATGACTCTATATGACGGCACCTCGGATCCCAACCATCATCTCAGCAACTTCAGAAGTAGAATGTACCTCACTGATGCTTCAGATGCAGTTCGCTGCAAAGCCTTTCCAACAACTCTAACCAAGACAGCCATCAAATGGTTCGACAACCTACCTCCAAAATCCATCTCGAGTTTTGACGACCTGGCCAAAAAGTTCCTGGCCCGATTCTCCATACAAAAGGATAAAGCCAAACACGCGCCTAGCCTACTAGGGATCAAGCAAGGAGATCGGGAGAGCCTTCGCAACTACATGGAAAGATTCAACAAAACATGCATGGACATACAAAGTCTTCCAACAGAAGCTGCCATTATGGGCCTCATAAATGGCCTGCGAGAAGGACCATTTAGCCAATCTATATCGAAGAGATACCCAACCTCCTTAGACGAAGTACAAGAACGGGCACAAAAATACATCAACATGGAAGAGAACTCTCGACTTAGCGAAATCTCAAGGTTCGGTTCTGCCTACCGAGATAAAGAATCCAAGAAAAAGGAAGATCGCTCCGGAGAGAAAATAAAAAAATATCATAACTATACTCCTCTTAGGGTATCCTTGGTAGATGTTTACAAAGAAGTCTGCCATACAGAGAAAATCCCTCCAGCTCGGCCACTTAAAGGTAAAAGAGGAGGAGGAAATCGGAATGAATACTGTGAATACCACCGACTTCGAGGGCATTCCACCAATGAATTCTTCGATTTGAAAAACATCATAGAAAAACTAGTAAGAGAAGGAAAACGAGATCGGTTTTTGGCTAATTGGGATGACGAACCAAGAAAAAGAAGGAGGGATGAGGATGTTGGACGATCTGAACGATCACCTCGCACACCGGAAAGACACGTTCACGTAATACACGGCGGATTTGCTGGACGAGGAATCTCCAAATCATCTCGCAAGCGACACCTCAAAGAGGTATACCACGTCGAAGGAAAAAACGAAACCCCCGACATCCCAGCAAAAACGTTTACCAAGGAAGACGTATCCGGAATCATCTTAGGACATGACGACCCCATGGTCATTACGATCATACTGGCAAACGCCAACCTCCACCGTACACTAATTGACCAGGGAAGCTCTGCCGACATCTTATTCAAAACTGCCTTCGACAAACTCGATCTAGAAGAAAAAGAGCTAAGAGCATACCCGAACAGCCTGTTCGGACTAGGAGATACCCCAGTTCAACCGCTGGGATACGTATCGCTACATACAACCTTCGGAAAGGGGAACCAATCCAGAACACTCAAGATAGACTACATCGTGGTCGACGTAAGCTCGGCTTACAATGCCTTAATAGGTCGGACAATGTTAACTCAACTCGGTGCAATAGTTTCAACTCCACATCTATGTATGAAATTCCGAACTGCGGAAGGGATAGCTACAATAAAGGCAGATCAAAAAATGGCACGTAGCTGTTACAACGAAAGCCTAAACCTCCGAGGTGAAGGAGGAGAGTTCCACACAATCGAGCTCGGTGGAGTTCAGAGGCGAGAAGAACTCCGACCACAACCCAAAGGAGAAGTAGAAAGAATCCAGATCGGAGACACCTCGGATAAAACAACTAATTTTGGCACGATCCTAAAAGGAGACATAAAGGAATCACTAATACGGTTCATACGAGATAATGTTGATCTCTTCGCATGGAAAGCCGCCGACATGCCAGGTATTGATCCCGAACTAATGAGCCACATGTTGGCAGTCTATCCGGGATCCCGGCCGGTACAACAAAGACGAAGAAAACTTGGACCAGAACGAGCTCAGGCTATAGAAGAGCAAGTACAAGCGCTACTTGAGGCCGGGTTCATAAGGGAAGTCAAATATCCACTATGGCTAGCAAACGTCATCTTGGTGAAAAAGTCAAATGGGAAGTGGCGAATGTGTACCGACTACACCGACCTCAACAAAGCCTGCCCAAAAGACCCCTACCCACTCCCAAGCATCGACGCTCTAGTGGATGCTTCATCAGGATATAAGTATCTCTCATTCTTGGACGCATATTCAGGGTACAATCAAATCCCTATGTATCCACCAGATCAAGAAAAATCCTCGTTCCTAACACCGAAAGCAAACTATTGTTACATAGTGATGCCTTTTGGTCTCAAGAACGCAGGAGCTACTTATCAAAGGCTAATGAATAAAGTTTTCTTAGATCACATCGGAAAAATTATGGAAGTTTATGTAGACGATATGTTGATAAAGACACAAAGCGAAGATACATTGTTATCCGACTTGACTCAAGTATTTTACACTATCAGGAAACACAACATGCGGCTCAACCCCGCAAAATGCACCTTCGCAGTAGAAGCCGGCAAATTCTTGGGCTTCATGCTCACACAAAGGGGGATTGAAGCGAATCCAGACAAGTGTCGAGCCATACTCAACATGAAGAGCCCAACCTGTATCAAAGAAGTACAGCAACTCAACGGGAGGTTGGCCGCTCCATCCCGATTCTTAGCAGGAGCTGTGATAAGATCTCTTCCCTTCTATGCTACTTTAAGAAAAGGAAAACAGTTTGAATGGACGACAGAATGTGAGCAAGCCTTCCTAGACTTCAAGGAGTTCTTAGGACGGCCACCTATCCTATCTCGGCCACGAGAAGGAGAACCGCTCGTATTATACCTCGTAGTAGGGAGCCGGGCAATAGCCTCAGCACTAGTCAGAGAAGACGAACATGGGCAAAAACCCGTCTACTTCGTTAGCAAAGCACTACAGGGATCCGAATTGAACTACCAGAAAATAGAAAAGTTTGCCTACGCCCTGATCCTCACATCCCGGCGGCTTCGCCCATATTTCCAAGCACATACCATCAAAGATCGAACCAACCAAACCATAAAAGGGATATTGCAGAAAATAGATCTAGCAGGAAGAATCCTACAATGGGCAATCGAGTTGTCCGAATTTGACCTCCAATACGAGGTGCGTACCGCCATCAAATCGCAACACCTGGCCGACTTCATCGCAGAATTTACAGACATCCCGGAAATCCCCATAGAATGGAACATATACGTAGACGGATCCTCGAATAAAACAGGAAGCGGTGCGGGTGTGATACTTGAAAGTAACCAAGGAACTCGACTTGAGCTCTCCCTTAAATTTGGATTCCCGGCCTCAAACAACCAGGCAGAATACGAAGCACTATTAGCTGGTCTGAAGCTGGCTAGGGAAGTTGGAGCTCGGAAACTCAACATTTACAGTGACTCACAAGTCATCACCTCACAAATAACAGGAAGCTACCAAGCTAAAGATCCGACCATGAAAAATATTTGGATAAAACCAGAGAACAGCTCAGACAACTCGAGGAATGTAGGATCCACCACATACCTCGTGAACAAAATGCCCGAGCTGACGCCCTTTCAAAATTAGCCAGCACCAAACCAGGGGGCAACAACAGAAGCCTCATCCAGGAGGTAATACAAAACCCGTCAATAGCAGAAGAAGAAAGAATCCTAGCCATAATAGGTCGGGATCAAGGATGGATGACCCCCATAATAAACTACCTCAAAACAGAAGAACTCCCTACAAATGAAAAGGAGGCAAAAAGACTGAAAAGGGAGGCACAGTACTACACTATCATAAACAACACGCTGTACAAAAAAGGGATATCAACACCTTTACTAAAATACGTACCAACTTCCAACACAAAGGAAGTCTTGGAGGAAGTACACAGTGGCATTTGTGGTAATCATCTCGGAGTGCAAGCTCTCACCAAAAAGATACTCCGGGCGGGATTCTATTGGCCAACTCTACAAAAGGAGGCTACAGAATTTGTAAGGACATGTCCACCATGCCAGAAGCACGCCAACTTTCACATTGCCCCACCAGAAAAGCTCATCAGCGTGACCTCACCCTGGCCATTTGCGAAATGGGGCCTCGACCTTCTCAGACCCTTCCCACAGGGATCGGGACAAGTAAAATTCCTCATAGTAGGAGTAGACTATTTCACAAATGGATCGAGGCAGAACCCCTAGCCAACGCCACCGCTCAAAAAAGTCAAAAATTCCTATATAGGAACATTATTACGAGGTTCGGGGTACCATACTCCATCACCACAGACAACGGTACCCAATTTACAGAGGCAGGCTTCAGAAAACTGGTGGCCGACTTGAACATAAAACACCAGTTCACCTCCGTCGAATATCCCCAAGCCAATGGACAAGCCGAAGCGGCCAACAAAGTCATATTGGCTGGATTAAAACAGAGGCTACAAGAAGCAAAGGGAGCTTGGGCCGAGGAACTTCCACAGGTCCTATGGGCATATCGGACAACCCCTCATTCCACTACAAACGAATCACCATTCCGACTAGCATACGGAGCAGAGGCAATGATTCCAATAGAAATCGAAGAAGGATCTCCCCGAGTAGTCCACTACAATGAACAAGCAAACTCCCAACTTCAGAGAGAAGAGCTCGACTTGTTACCCGAAATCCAAGAAAGAGCTCGGATCAGGGAAGAAGCCCTAAAGCGACGAATGGCTTCCAGATATAATCAAAAGGTAGTGCCGAGAAGTTTTACAGAGAATGATCTCATCCTAATCAGAAATGACATTGGAACAACTCGACCCGGAGAAGGAAAGCTGGCAGCAAATTGGAAAGGACCCTACCGAGTCATTGAAGTACTAGGGAAGGGCTACTACAGACTGTCCGAGCTTGATGGACGATAGCTTCCCCGATCATGGCACGCCTGCAACCTAAGAATGTACTACAGTTAGAAAAGGTAAAAGATCTCACTAAATGGATGCGCTCTTTTTCCTGAAAAGGTTTTTTAATGAGGCACCATATCGAGACCTAGATCATACCCGACTTAAAGGGACAAGGAAATTCCCACATGTATATATTCGTATTTTTTCTTTGAATAAAGTTTATTTTAGATATTCTACAAGATTCCAAGATGCATTAATCTGAAGTATTCATCGTCCGATTATAAAGCAACAGGTCAGCAGAAAGTGAAAAACAAATTCACTGCACGACCACGATAAAGACAATCGTCCGATAAAGGTGAAAACGCGATTCACCCAAAAGACGATCTAAAGACGCCAACCATTTTTCTACAAATCGGCAAAGATGAACATAGAATAATGTAAGAAGTTATCGAAAGCAATCCAAAAAAAGAACCTGACGAGGTCTTACGGATAGCTAATATAATAACTTAAAAGACTGGCCGACGTTCAGAAATCGGACCAAGTCAACCCAAGTTATAAGTAAACCATGGAAAGAGGTCTGGCCAACCCTATTAAAGAGGATTACTTTAACTTAGAAGGGCCTGACATAACAAAGTCAGCCCAAAACTAAAAAGTTATACAAGTAGTCCCTGAAAGAGATCTGACAAAGATCCAAGAAAGAGGACTACGAAAAATAACTTAAAGGAGACCGACATAACCAAGTCGGACTCCTATCACTAAAAAAGTTATACAAGTAGTCCCTGAAAGAAACCTGACAAAGGTCCAAGAAAGAGGATTACAAAAATAACTTAGAAGAGATCGACCTAACGAAGTCGGTCTCCTACAAAGATAAGTTATAAAAGTAATCCCTGAAAGAGACCTGACAAAGGTCCAAGAAAGAGGATTACAAAAATAACTTAGAAGAGATCGACCTAACGAAGTCGGTCTCCTACAAAGATAAGTTATAAAAGAAATCCCTGAAAGAGACCTGACAAAGGTCCAAGAAAGAGGATTACAAAAATAACTTAGAAGAGATCGACCTAACGAAGTCGGTCTCCTACAAAGATAAGTTATAAACGTAATCCCTAAAAGAGACCAAACAGAGGTCCAAGAAAGAGGATTACAAAAATAACTCATAAAGGGACCAAAGCGAAGAAGCTGGCTATAAAGCACTAAAATACAAAGCAATGGCGAAAAAACTAGGAAACACGTCGGACCCACGCAACCACAGTCTCAAAGGATCTGAGCTACAAGCAATAAGTGCAAAGCAATCCAAAGAGGCCAAGAAACAAAATGCGAAAATCCGAAAAGGGATATTACGCCAAAGAGAGCATAAATACGAAGCTTCAAAAAGCCACCATAATCAACCTCAGAAAGCAGCCTTTTGTTTTTCAAAATGAAGTTACCAGGCAGGCAACTTAAAAATGTCAAACGAGAAATAGAAAAATAAAGAGTTCAAAATGCCCACACATTAGTCCATCTACACAAAAAAGTTATAAAAAAGTTTCCACAAAACGCCCACAAGTCGGGCCAACTACAAATCAACAGAAGTTTTCTCGGCAGCATCGGGAGCTTTTTTGGTGGCATCATAATCAGGAGAAGGAGGGCGAGCTTGAATAGGCACAGCGTCAACAGTTCCATCATCCCGGTTCAAGATTTGGCAATCCGGATCAGCCGTAACAGGAGAAACCGAGGAGGTTGACACTTTGAGAGAAGGAACTGGAGGAGGTTCAACATCATCATCATCTTGGTCGTCAGGGACAATCTTGCCATCCCTCACCACATTATCCAAGCTGACAAGAGACAGGTCGGCATCAGGGGCAACAACGCGAAACTGCTCCATCAGATTCTCGGAGGCAGCAGTTACGCTACCCACAAGATGGCCCTGAAGCTCACCATAATCAGCCCGAGCAGTCTCCAACTTACTCCGAAGGCGCATGATTTCCCTATAAGCTGAGACATAGCTGTCCTTATGCTTCTGGGCCATGTCTTCAGCCAGCCTCAAAGAAGCAGCAAGGGCGATAGAACTAGCCTTTTCACCCTCCAGCTCCTTCTCCACCTTTGCCAACTTTACCTCCAACTCCTCCTTCAGGCCCTTGATCCGATCAAACTCCGACTTGGCCTCCTCCATAAAAGACTTGGTGGCATGAATCGGAATCCCCTAAACTGTCCGGAAAATAGCCGCACTCATATGAGCCATCTTCACACTATTCTTGGCCATAAAATACAGGTGCTGAAGGAGAGACACATCGTCCATGGGAAGTCCACCATAGGGATCAATTTGCTGATCAATAAATTCAACGGCATCAAATTCGGGGGCATCCAGATTGAAGGGTTCAATGGTTTTTTGCTTTTTACTAGGAGGGGGACCAGAAGCTGCAGTAGATGATTGGGGAGGATCAACTAGGCAGACCCGAGGAACAGGAATTGCTTTCCTCGGTCCAGGGGAACTCGGTACAGGAGGCTTCAAAGGAATCTGAGAAGATCCCTCTCCGGCCACCTTGGCCGAGATGTTCAGAGCAGCAGTGGCCTTCTTCGCCTTCTTAAAGGCCTTCAAAGAATCAGTATTTTTTGACATCTCTGCAAACATAGCAACAGCCAAGAGTTACAAATGTAATGTAGAGAAAGGAAAAACAAGTCTAAAAGCAAAGCCAAACAAAATACCCAGAACAGTTCGAACCAAGGAAGGATCATTCAAGAATCTCTTCGTATCAAGATGAGGTGGTTTCCCCCAAAGATCCTCGAGGACAACCACAAAAGCGCGTTCAACGTCATCTAGCATCTCCCAAGTGTAGCGAGATACTCGAACATCTTTTTGCCACTCTAGGGGGAAGGAGGGCTTGTCGTTTTCATCAAGAAAAAAGGAGCGGACCCCCTCAACAGCTTGAACTTTGAAAAAGTAGTTCTTAAAGTCCTTAAAAGACTCATCATACATAGCAAACACTTTGTGCCCCTGGGCGGACCGAAAAGAAACCCAAGAAGCTTTCTTCTTTGAGGAACCACCAGGCTTGGCGGAAACAAACAAATAAAAGAACAAAGTCTGGGAAGGAGTTACATCTAGTTCATGGCAAAGAAGTTGAAAAATCTTAATAAAACCCCAGGAATTGGGGTGAAGCTGGGAAGGAGCAATATTACACGACCACACAGGTCGGTCTTAAAAGCGGTAAAAGGAAAAGAAACGTTCAACTGATTGAAAAAGTACCCGTAAACATAAAAGAAGGGACGCTCTCCCTCGACAGAAGTCGGAAAGCAAACTCTCTCGTCAGAGTCAGGGGCAACAAGCTCATAATCCTCCTCACGAGCGTTGTTACCACAAATCCTATGGCGCTTCCTCAGTTCAGCACAGAACTCGGCTTCCACAACAGAAACACACAACAAGACAAGGGAGTCCAGCCGGTCGGACATCCCCTCGGAAACTCTGGAAGACATCTCTACGATGTTATTGTGAGAAGACATAGGGCCAACTAATCCTACAAGGAAGAAAAGAAGATGGGGTTACTAAAAACATCTCGGAGAAGGTAGAAAGCAAACATAAATATCATACAGACGAGGCATGCAGAAAAGAAAAACCCCAAGACTCAAACCAAAAGTCTTGGGGCATCCTTTGGAGGCAGCAACAACAAAGTAAGGTCCCTGGGAAAAACCTACACCCCAACGACTCTCGAAAACAAGGAAACAAGGCCTAAAGCAACAAGCATTTCGTCCAGCAAGATAAAAAATGCAAAAGTCATTAAAGCAACTATCTTTCTACAGTCTACCAGCAAAAGCACTGTCAACGTCAACAATGCCAAACAGAACAACACCAAAGATACAACCTTTTCCAGAATTAGGCAAAAAACACCATCAAAAGTACAAACAGGAAAGGCAATGACAAGCGAAAGTCCTAAAGGCATTAAGCAAAAGGCGATCATGCAGAAAATGAAGAAGCTCCAGAACACACGACGATAAACAGGCACGACAAATGTAAAAAGATTCAAGTTTTCCAAACAAGCATGCAAGCAAAACCAAAACTTTATCATAAACCAAAGGTCAAAAAGTAAAAGAAGTAAGGAAACGGAAAGTAGAAACCAAACCTGGAAAGATCTGAAGAAAATGGAAAGCTGGGGCAGGAAAACGTCTCTCAAAGGAAGCACCAATGGAGTACCAAAACGAAACGGCGCAGAGAAAGAGTAAGGCAAAACAGAGCAAACACAGAGGAAAAGTTAAAAACGGGAGAAGAAAGAAATGCGAAGAAGTTACGAAATGCGTGAAGAAGAAAAACCGTTTCTGGGTTTTCAAAATCAAAATAAAAGGGCCTAAGAGAAACGGGGCAATTAATGTTAAATAAAGGCATTAAACCCTCGCACGTTTCCAAAGCGCCGATATAAAAGCGCGCGCTTTTAGAAGAAAACGTTCTACATTCAAAAAACTTCTACAAGGGGAATCGACAAAAATGCTTGAGTTCGGCCTCAAGAAGGACCGAAGTCTAGGACTCGACCTCAGGAAAGAAGACCGAGCTCAAGCAGGGGCACTATTCATACCCTGGGTCAAGCTATCCGACCTGGGATGATTGAAGATAAAGCGACCGACCTCTTCAGGTCAGACTATCTGACCTCCTCTCAGAGGGCTCGGCCAAATCGACAAGAGAGCCCAGTAAAGGGTCCAAATGGAAGAACACGACCCAAATCCTAAGGTGGCCTAAGCCTATAGAGATAAGGGCGGTTCCGCTGAAGACACGCTGACCTCAACCATAAAGATAAAGATAAGATAAGATAACTAATTTATCTTATCCAAACAAAGGTCACGTCTCAACACTATAAATACACTGGAGCACCCAGGTATAACTCATACTCTGATTCTACTTAATACCTGCTTAATACCCTTGCTAACTTAAGCATCGGAGTCCCTTGCAGGTATCCCCCACCCTCCGGGGACGAAGGATCAGTACCACCACCAAGTCCAACAAGTCGGACACAGCAGCTCCGACCAGTACAGAAGATCTCTTCCGAGATTGACCTACAGTTTCAGGTAACCCTCGGAACACCCTCCATCAAAGTTAGTAGTTTTGAGTTGAATCCTCAGCTCATTATCATGGTGCAGCAAAATTGCCAGTATTCCGGTCTTCCACAAGAAGAACCTACAGAGTTTTTGGCACAGTTTTTACAAATTGCTGACACAGTACATGATAAAGAAGTAGATCAGGATGTCTACAGATTATTACTGTTTATATTTGCTGTAAAAGACCAAGCTAAAAGGTGGTTAAATAACCAACCTAAGGCTAGCATAAACACATGGAAACAGTTGTTAGAAAAATTCCTAAATCAATACTTCCCTCCAAAACGGATGACACAGCTAAGGCTGAGCATCCAAGGCTTTAAACAAGGAGATAATTAATCCCTTTATCATGCCTAGGAGAGATACAGAGAGATGCTAAGAAAATGCCCCTCTGAAATGTTTTCAGAATGGGTGTAGTTAGACATCTTCTACTATGGGCTTACAGAAAGAGCTCAGATTTCTCTAGACCACTCAGCTGGTAGGTCTATACATATGAGAAAGACAATAGAAGAAGCTCAAGACCTTATTGATACAGTTGCTAGAAATCAGCATCTGTACCTAAGCAGTGAACCTTCCATCAACAAAGAGGCTAAAACAGTAACTGCTGAACTCAGTCCTACAGAACAAGTTACTGAATTTAATCAGCAACTGGATTTTCTAACAAAACAGCTAGCCGAATTCAAGGAGATACTACAAGAAACAAGAATGGCTAATATGAATATGGAAATACAGTTGAAGCAAATAGAACAGCAATTATCAAAACAAATAACAGAAGAGTGCCAAGTAGTTCAATTAAGAAGTGGGAAAATATTAAATACCTCACTTCAAGGCGGCAGGAAGCCAAAAAATGAATAGACTGCTACCCAAAATCCCTCTGAGGATAGTCAGAGCCCAGAGAGGAATAATTCTGGCGCTCAAACGCCAGAAAATAAGTGGGAAGCTGGCGTTGAACGCCCAACCCATGCTCAGTCCTACGTTCAACGCCAGAAACAAGCAAGGAATTGGCGTTGAACTGATGCATGGAAACTTGTCTCTCAATAAATTTCTCTTCGGCAAGTATACCGAATTGTCGTCAAGTAAAACTCACAATAGAGTGAGGTCGAATCCCACAGAGATTAACGGATTAAGCAAACAATGATTAATTGATTATCCTAGTTAAACAAATCATATTGGGGTGATAAGTAACAAGGAAATGTAAATGGCATAAAAGTAAAGAAAAGCTATAAAGTGCAGAAGAGTAAAATGGCAAGAAAAGTAAATGTAAGAACTAAAAATAAAATGAACATTGGGATCAAGAGATGTTGCAATTCTCCGGATCAAGTTCATTCTCATCTCTTCCTCAATCAATGCATTCATTGATCTCCTTGGCAATCTTAAGTGATTGGATTCCAATTCCTTGGTAACCCAATTTCTCAAATCTTGATCAATAGCCAATTCCTTGGTCAATTGCTCATGAGAAGAGATGAAGTATGGTCACTGATTATACCACATGCATTTCCCAAATTAAGTATTGGGGGGATTATAGTCACATATCCATCCCAACCCAACTTGGTCCAGCATGAGAAAGCATTTCTAGCATGATCTCTTCATTCCTCTTCCAAGGTTCCGAAGAGATCCAATTATGGAGAGTTTCTTTTCCAAGACAACTAACCAATTGAATTAAGATTGAAAGCTTTCTAGTAAGATCAAGAGAAAAGAAAGAAGAAGAAGAATGAAAACTATAATTGATCTATTGAATCACAATAGAGCTCTCTAACCCAATGAAAAGAGTTAGTTGATCATTGCTCTACCAAAATAGAAAATAAGAAAGTGCAGGAAAGTAAAGATGAAGATTAAAACTAACATTGAAACTTCCAAATTCATAAATGAAGAGTACAAAGAAAAGAAAAGAAGGAAAAATTAGTGAGGGGAGGGAGTCCGAAGACCCCTCTTCCAATCCCCAATTTCTGTGTTTCCTTCCGTCCAATCCCCCTTCAAAGTAAAAACTAAAGCCTTTATATAGGCTCTCCTAAATTACAAAATGAAATTAAAAGCAAATTACAATTAAATGAAAATTCCTATTCTAGATGCTTCTTGTAGCCTTGATTGGTTGACACTTGTGGGCTTGCTTCCTTGAGGTTGGGTGGTCCAAGAGAAGTGAATCAAATTGAGGTCCAGGGTGACTTGGTTTTATTGCTTTGGTGTTTTAGGGGCTTAAAAGATGCCTCTTGTTTGTGCTCCAATTTCATGCCCACTATAGACTATTATATATCTTTGGAAAGCTCTGAATGTCAGCTTTCTAATGCAACTGGAATCACCTCAATTGGATCTTTGTAACTTAAGTTATGCTCTTTTGAAGTGGACATGGTCGCTGGCATAGTCGCTAGCGTTAATGGAAAACGTGAGTCACGTTAACGCTAGCGACTAGCGTTAATGGAAAACGTGGGTCACAATAACGCTAGCGATCAGGGGCTCAAACTTAATGTCCACCCAATACTATTATATATTGTTGAAAATCTTTGGATGTCTACTTTTCAACACTTCTGGATACGCATCATTTGGAGCTCTACAGATCGAGTTATACTTCTTGGAAGGTGAAGAGGTCAGTTGGCCTTACTACAGGTTGTACCATGTTCATCTTTGCACTTTTGGGGCAGGTTTTATCCCTCAAATTTAGTGTCAACCATGTAGTGCCATATATGCTTGGAAAGCTCTGGAATCCTACTTTCCAATGCCGCTGGAATCATCTCATTTGGAGCTTTCTGGCTCAAGTTATGCGTGTTTGAAGAAGGCATGGTCAGGCTGTCAGGTGGGATTTTTGCCTACGTTAACTTCCACGTTAACTTAGTTAACGTAGAAGTTAACGTGGGTCTTTTTTTTTTCTCGCCAACATTATTGGCACTCACCTTTTCCACTAACGTTAGCATCTCCCTTTCTTTCCACCTTAACTACCACGTTAACTAAGTTAACGTGGCTGTTAACGTGGGTCTTTTTGCTTCGAAAACGTTAGTGGCGTTCACCTTTTCCACTAATGTTGGCATCTTCCTTTCCTTCCATGTTAACTACCAGGTTAATGTAGTTAACGTGGCTGTTAACGTGGGTCTTCTTTGCTTCGAAAACGTTAGTGGCGTTCACCTTTTCCACTAACATTGGCTTATACCCCTTTCTTCAAAGTTAATGCCACTAACTTTTCTCACTAATGTTGGGGCTTTCCTTCCTTCCACGTTAGTGCCCACGTTAGTGTAACTAACGTAGCCACTAACGTGGCTCTTCTCTTCTTCTTTTGGCCTGAAATCAATCAAACAAAGTGCATCAAAGTCTTGCTCTTAATCATGGGATCATGCATCATCCAATTTATCATTCAATTTATGCATAATTCTCATGAAATCATTCAAAATTCACAATGTTTGCTTGAATCATGGTATGATTGCATTTTCAACCAAATACTTGCTTATTTCCTAAGAAAATACATGAAACCAACCAAAAGCATACAAAAAATGGCTAGTAAAACTAGCCAAGATGCCTTGGCATCACAACACCAAACTTAAAGCTTGCTTGTCCCCAAGCAAGAAAAGAACTATGCACAAAGAATTCTCTTTAATTAGAATATATTGAAGAATTGCTTATGATGCCTTAGTGGGTTAAGTGAATAAGTGACAGTGGGGTGAACTCTAATTTGTATGCTTATGCAAGGATTCTAGTGCTCATTAGTCCTTACATTTTGGAAGTCTTAGATCTTAGGACTTTCATTCAAATGATATTATGAAAATCTCTTTATAGATTGTCACCTTGAAGCAGCACTTATTTTCTAGCATTTTTCTTTCTTTGTGGAATTTGGCCTCGACTCTAGGTGTCATGTATCAAAGCGGCTTTTTAAGGTAAGCTTTCAATCAATACTCCCAAACCAGTTGGTCTAAGGTATTAGGTGTTAAAGCACCCCTTAGAATTTACTTGCTCAAGCCTCTCTCCTTGATACAAATCTACCACAAGCATTTAACTAGGACAATAACTCTTTGAGTTCTTGTTTCTTTCTTTTTCTTCCTAGTAATTGATGCTCAGAGCCTTGGGCTTGTTCTTTGTTTTTCTTTTTCTTTTGTTTTCTTTTGTTACTGCTTCTTGGATCAATAGATGTTTGAAAAAATCCATAATACTTCTCTAAACTTCATTTTCTGTCTATGAGCTCCCATGCAAGTTTTCATAAATATGCAACCTCAATACACAATCATACAATCAAAACCTCCACTCCTCTTAATCTTTTGCTTGCCCCATGATTTATAAAATTCTTCAACATTTTCCTTTCAAAAGAATGATTTCTTTGTTGCATTCTTAAAGATATTGGGTACAAGTAAAACTCCAGATGATAATCATGATATCATAGCAACATATCACAAATCAAATATCAGATTATACTTATTCACAAGGAGTAATCATACATGCATACAAAGGAAATATAAGACAATCTTGCAATTTAAAGTGCTGGAAATAAATAAGAGGAAAAAGGAACTTTACCACCTTGTAGTTCATCTTCATTGTTGTTGCCCTTTTTCTCTTATTCTTCTCCTTCCCACACCAAATTTAGAATGCTTTCTTATACTCAAGCAATAATTAAAACAGTGGTGATGGGGTCTATGATGGATCATGAATGTCTTAGAATGAAGTGTGAGTATGCATGTGCTTCAGCAAGCAAGATTAAGAACACAATAAAGGCACAAGAGATACAAACAGAGACATTTTGATTGTATTAATAAGTGGTGTGCTTGGTACCTTGCATGAAAGATAAGTGGCACACCAAACTTAGTGTGACACTCTCAATTTAGAATGTTGCAAGTACCCAGTGAAGATTGAAAATCAAATTGTTGCATGGCAACACCAAACTTAGAATCCAATCATATGCCAAGTTATTGAAAGTAAACTAAGCAAAGCAAGGAAATGTTACCTACGGTTGGGTTGCCTCCCAACAAGCGCTCTTTTAATGTTATTAGCTTGACATGTTGTTCATGAATTTCTTCCTCTTCTTCCAGTTTGTTAAGAGGAATGACCTCAAGATGAAAGAGGAGCCAGTTAATGCCCCTTGCTTTGAGTCCCTCTCCCCAGCAAGCTTTCTTTTGTTGTTAGCTTGAGGAAACTTGCTTGTTGGGGTAGGGGTGGGATGGCTTTTGGTTGACCTTTTCTTCTTCATGGATATTGTCCTTCTTTTCTTGGTCGCCATCCTCTTTTTAGTGCTCATGTTGATTGCCTTCACCACCTTGATTTCAGGACTTGGGTGTTGTATGATGGTTGGAGCATCCTCTTCATTAAGTGCTTCTTGAATTGGTGGTTCAATGAACTCACCCTCTATGCAACTCTCTGTTTCATTAGAGTGTGGACTCCCTTGATTGACTTCCTCTCTTTCTTCTACATGATGTTGCATTGAGCCTTTTGGGAGTGAGTTTGCATGTTCCTTTGTCACCACTAGTAACCTCTGTGGGTATGGAGCCTTAGGCTTATATACTCTTATAACCTCCTCCTTCTTCATAGAAATCTCACTTGGTATGGGTGCCTCCTTTTCTTGTTCTTCTGATTCCTCCCTTTGGTTTGCCATGGTACCACTGAGAGAATTATGGGTATGGATTTGCTTTGATAGATATCCAACTTGTGCCTCAAGCTTCTTAATGGCAACCCCCCGGTTCTGCAGAATGGATTTTACTTCCTCTTGGAAAGTCTTTGTGTCCTTAGATTCTTCCAAGAGAATTGCCAATAGGTCCTCTATCCTTGATAGCTTATCCTCGATGGGAGGGTGTGCAGCTTGGGTGAAATTTGGAGGTTGAGGGTGGCTACTTTGTGAAATTTGGAGGTTGATATATTCTGAGAGTGGTATGACTTTTGTGGGTAATGATATGGGTTTTGTGGACTGTGAGAAGAATTTTGTGTGTAATGGAATGCATTGTGTGAGTGGTGAGATGAATTATATGGATGAGGAAAGGAATTTTGTGTTGAGGCATATCCAAGTGGTGAGGGTTTTGATGCGAAAGGCTCGGAGGTGAGGTTGAATAATTAAAGGATGATGGCTCTTGATGAATGGGGTGTGAATAAGTGAAATTTCTTTGGTTTTGATCTTCCCAGGTACAGCTTGAGTAGTGATCAAAGTCATCAAAATATGAACCATTTTGTGACCCTGGGAAGCACCCCATTTCATGTTCTTGATATTCCCAACCACCATTATCATAATAACATGAATTATTTTGTGGTGATGAGAAGTATCCCATGTAACTTGATTGACCAAAAGATGATCTATACTCCATTTTTCTTCAAAATACTCTGTACCAAACAACAATCACCAAGATAAAAGAGATTTGGATTTCTCCTTGTCACAGATGAGGAAATCCCCAGTGAGGCAATATCACAAACAGTTGGTTAGCAAAAGAAAATAAAGAAACAAAAGAAAACAAAAATAAAAGAAAAGTGTCTAATCTAGTAAATCAATCAACCGGCAGTTTGTTAATCACAATTAATCCCCGGCAACGGCGCCATAAACTTGATGCATGGAAACTTGTCTCTCAACAAATTTCCCTTCGGCAAGTATACCGAATTGTCGTCAAGTAAAACTCACAATAGAGTGAGGTCGAATCCCACAGAGATTAACGGATTAAGCAAACAATGATTAATTGATTATCCTAGTTAAACAAATCATATTGGAGTGATAAGTAACAAGGAAATGTAAATGGCATAAAAGTAAAGAAAAGCTATAAAGTGCAGAAGAGTAAAATGGCAAGAAAAGTAAATGTAAGAACTAAAAATAAAATGAACATTGGGATCAAGAGATGTTGCAATTCTCCGGATCAAGTTCATTCTCATCTCTTCCTCAATCAATGCATTCATTGATCTCCTTGGCAATCTTAAGTGATTGGATTCCAATTCCTTGGTAACCAATCTCTCAAATCTTGATCAATAGCCAATTCCTTGGTCAATTGCTCATGAGAAGAGATGAAGTATGGTCACTGATTATACCACATGCATTTCCCAAATTAAGTATTGGGGGGATTATAGTCACATATCCATCCCAACCCAACTTGGTCCAGCATGAGAAAGCATTTCTAGCATGATCTCTTCATTCCTCTTCCAAGGTTCCGAAGAGATCCAATTATGGAGAGTTTCTTTTCCAAGACAACTAACCAATTGAATTAAGATTGAAAGCTTTCTAGTAAGATCAAGAGAAAAGAAAGAAGAAGAAGAATGAAAACTATAATTGATCTATTGAATCACAATAGAGCTCTCTAACCCAATGAAAAGAGTTAGTTGATCATTGCTCTACCAAAATAGAAAAGAAGAAAGTGCAGGAAAGTAAAGATGAAGATTAAAACTAACATTGAAACTTCCAAATTCATAAATAAAGAGTACAAAGAAAAGAAAAGAAGGAAAATTGAGTGAGGGGAGGGAGTCCGAAGACCCCTCTTCCAATCCCCAATTTTTGTGTTTCCTTCCGTCCAATCCCCCTTCAAAGTAAAAACTAAAGCCTTTATATAGGCTCTCCTAAATTACAAAATGAAATTAAAAGCAAATTACAATTAAATGAAAATTCATATTCTGGATGATTCTTGTGGCCTTGATTGGTTGACACTTGTGAGCTTGCTTCCTTGAGGTTGGGTGGTCCAAGAGAAGTGAATCAAATTGAGGTCCAGGGTGACTTGGTTTTATTGCTTTGGTGTTTTTGGGGCTTAAAAGATGCCTCTTGTTTGTGCTCCAATTTCATGCCCACTATAGATTATTATATATCTTTGTAAAGCTCTGAATGTCAACTTCCTAACGCAACTGAAATCACCACAATTGGATCTCTGTAACTCAAGTTATGCTCCTTTGAACTGGACATGGTCGCTGGCATAGTCGCTAGCGTTAATGGAAAACGTGAGTCACGTTAACGCTAGGCGCTAGCGTTAATTGAAAACGTAAGTCACAATAACGCTAGCGATCAGGGGCTCAAACTTAATGTCCACCCCATACTATTATATATTGTTGGAAAGCTCTATATGTCTACTTTTCAACGTTGCTAAATTTGCATCATTTAAAGCTCTACAGCTCGAGTTATACTTCTTGGAAGGTGAAGAGGTCAGTTGGCCTTACTACAGGTTGATACCATGTTCATCTTTGCACTTTCGGGGCAGATTTTCTCCCTCAAATTTAGTGTCAACCATGTAGTGCCATATATGCTTGGAAAGCTCTAGAATCCTACTTTCCAATGCCGCTGGAATCACCTCATTTAGAGCTTTGTGGCTCAAGTTATGCGTGTTTGAAAAAGGCATGGTCAGGCTGCCAGGTGGGACGTTTGCCTACGTTAACTTCCACGTTAACTTAGTTAACGTAGAAGTTAACGTGGGTCTTTTTTTTTCTCGCCAATGTTAGTGGCACTCACCTTTTCCACTAACATTGGCATCTCCCTTTCTTTCCACGTTAACTAAGTTAACGTGGCTGTTAACGTGGGTCTTTTTGCTTCGAAAACGTTAGTGGCGTTCACCTTTTCTACTAACGTTGGCATCTTCCTTTCCTTCCACGTTAACTACCACGTTAATGTAGTTAACGTGGCTGTTAACGTGGGTCTTCTTTGCTTAAAAAACGTTAGTGGCGTTCACCTTTTCCACTAACGTTGGCTTATACCCCTTTCTTCAAAGTTAATGCCACTAACTTTTCTCACTAACGTTGGGGCTTTCCTTCCTTCCACGTTAGTGACCACGTTACTGTAACTAATGTAGCCACTAACGTGGCTCTTCTCTTCTTCTTTTAGCCTGAAATCAATCAAACAAAGTGCATCAAAGTCTTGCTCTTAATCATGGGATCATGCATCATCCAATTTATCATTCAATTTATGCATAATTCTCATGAAATCATTCGAAATTCACAATGTTTGCTTGAATCATGGTATGATTGCATTTTCAACCAAATACTTGCTTATTTCCTAAGAAAATACATGAAACCAACCTAAAGCATACAAAAAATGGCTAGTAAAACTAGCCAAGATGCCCTGGCATCATGAACGCCCAAAGGAAGCACAGTTCTGGCGTTCAGATGCCAAAAATAGGTAAGGAGTTGGCGTCTAACGCCACTCCAGCTTCCACCCCTGGCATTCAAACGCCAGTGGGAGATCAGACACATACAAGTGCTGATAGCAACCCTTCTAAAAAGGCTTCTCAACCCACATCTGTAGGCAATAAACCTACAACAACTAAGGTTGAGGAAAATAAAGCCAAAATGCCTTATCCTCAGAAACTCCGCCAAGCGAAACAAGATAAGCAATTTGCCTGCTTTGCAGACTACCTCAGGACTCTTGAAATAAAGATTCCGTTTGTAGAGGCACTTGAGCAAATACCCTCTTATGCTAAGTTCATGAAAGAGATCTTAAGTCATAAGAAGGATTGGAGAGAAACTGAAAAAAGTATACCTCGCTGAAGAATGCAGTGCAGTCATTCTGAAAAGCTTACCTGAGAAGCTTAAAGATCCCGGAAGCTTTATGATACCATGCACATTAGAAGGTACTTGTACCAAGCAAGCTCTATGTGATCTTGGGACAAGTATCAACCTATTACCTGCATCTACTATCAAAAAGCTTGGGTTGACTGATGAAGTCAAACCAACCCGGATATGTCTCCAACTTGCTGATGGTTCTATTAAACACCCATCAGGCATGATTGAAAACATGATTGTCAAGGTTGGGCCATTTGCCTTTCCCACTGACTTTGTGGTTCTGGAAATGGAGGAGCATAAGAGTGCAACTCTCATTCTAGGAAGACCTTTCCTAGCAACTGGACAAACCCTCATTGACGTCCAAAAAGGGGAAGTAACCCTGAGAGTCAATGAGGACGAGTTTAAGTTAAATGTTGTCAAAGCTATGCAGCATCCAGACACCCAAAATGACTGCATGAGCATTCATATTATTGACTCTCTGGTGAAAGAGGTCAATATGACTGAGAGTCTCGAATCAGAGCTAGAGGATATCTTTAAAGATACTCAGCCTGATCTGGAGGAACCAAAGAGAATAATAGAACCTTTGAAAATCCCTCAAGAAGAGAAGAAACCTCCTAAACCCGAGCTCAAACCATTACCACCATCCCTGAAATACGCATTTTTGGGAGAAGGTGACACTTTTCCTGTAATCATAAGCTATACCTTAGAGCCACAGGAAGAGGAAGCACTAATTCAAGTGCTAAGGACACCCAAGACAGCTCTTGGGTAGTCCATCAGTGATCTTAAGGGCATTAGCCCAGCCAGATGCATGCACAAAATCCTATTGGAGGATGATGCTAAGCCAGTGGTTCAACCACAGAGGCGGCTAAATCCAGCCATGAAGGAGGTGGTGCAGAAGGAGGTCACTAAATTACTAGAGGCTGGGATTATTTATCCTATTTCTGATAGCCCCTGGGTAAGCCTTGTCCAAGTCATCCCTAAGAAGGGTGGCATGACAGTGGTTCATAATGAAAAAAAATGAACTGGTTCCTACAAGAACAGTTACAGGGTGGCATATGGGTATTGATTATAGAAGGCTCAATACAGCTACCAGAAAGGATCATTTTTTTTTACCATTCATAGACCAGATACTAGAAAGACTAGCAGGTCATGAATACCACTGATTCCTGGATGGATATTGAGGTTATATTCAAATTGCAGTAGATCCCCAGGATCAAGAGAAAACAGCATTCACATGCCCATCTGGAGTATTTGCATACAGAAGGATGCCATTTGGTCTGTGCAATGCACCTGCAACCTTTCAAAGATGCATGCTCTCTATTTTCTCTGATATGGTGGAAAAATTTCTGGAAGTCTTCATGGATGACTTTTCAGTGTTTGGAGACTCATTCAGCTCCTGTCTGGACCATCTAGCACTTGTTCTAAAGAGATGCCAAGAGACTAATCTAGTTTTAAACTGGGAGAAATGTCACTTTATGGTGACTGAAGAAATTGTCCTTGGGCACAAAGTTTCGAACAAGGGAATAGAGGTGGATCAAGCTAAGGTGGAGGTAATTGAAAAATTACCACCACCTGCCAATGTTAAGGCAATCAGAAGCTTTCTGGGGCATGCAGGATTCTATAGGAGGTTTATAAAAGATTTTTCAAAAATTGCCAAACCTCTGAGTAATCTGCTAGCTACTGACACGCCATTTATCTTTGATAAAGAGTGTCTGCAGGCGTTTGAGACTCTGAAAGCTAAGCTGGTCACAGTACCAGTCATCTCTGCTCCAGACTGGACATTACCATTTGAACTAATGTGTGATGCTAGTGACCATGCCATTGGTGCAGTGTTGGGACAAAGGCATGACAAGCTTCTGCACGTCATTTACTATGCCAATCGTGTTTTAAATAACGCACAGAAGAACTACACAACCACAGAAAATGATTTACTTGCAGTGGTTTATGCCATTGACAAGTTCAGATCTTATTTAGTAGGATCAAAAGTGATTGTGTACACTGACAATGATGCTCTTAAATATCTACTCACAAAGTAGGATTCAAAACCCAGACTCATCAGATGGGTGTTGCTTCTGTAGGAGTTTGATATAGAAATAAGAGACAGAAAAGGGACAGAGAACCAAGTAGCAGATCACATGTCCTGAATAGAACCAGTAGAAGGTGTGTCCCTCCCTCTTACTGAAATCTCTGAAAACTTTTTGGATGAGCACATCTTTGTCATCCAGGAAGTGCCATGGTTTGCGGACATTGCAAAC
This sequence comes from Arachis hypogaea, assembly GCF_003086295.3. Lineage (NCBI taxonomy): Eukaryota > Viridiplantae > Streptophyta > Magnoliopsida > Fabales > Fabaceae > Arachis > Arachis hypogaea. The sequence continues at coordinate 81,747,077 of NC_092045.1, read as the reverse complement.
TACAAGGCAATGAGATTCATACCCAAAGAGTACAGTAGGCAGCAAACAAAGAAATTGATCACAGATGCAAAGTACTATCTTTGGGATGAACTATATCTCTTCAAGAGATGTGCAGACGGAGTAATCCGTAGATGTGTGCCTAAAGAAGAAGCACAGAAGATCCTCTGGCACTGCCATAGATCACAGTATGGAGGACATTTTGGAAGTGAGCGAACAGCTACAAGAGTACTCCAATGTGGCTTCTACTGGCCTACTCTCTATAAAGACTCTCGAGTGTTTGTACTTAATTGTGACAGGAGCCAAAGATCTGGCAATCTGCCTCACAGTTATGCCATGTCTCAACAAGGGATCTTGGAGATTGAGTTGTTTGATGTATGGGGTATTGACTTCATGGGACCTTTTCCACCATCATACTCAAACACTTATATTCTGGTGGCAGTGGATTATGTATTCAAATGGGTGAAAGCTATTGCAACACCCACTAATGATACTACGACAGTGCTGAAATTCCTCCAGAAACACATCTTCAACAGATTTGGTATCCCTAGAGTACTAATCAGTGATGGGGGCACTCATTTCTACAATAAACAGCTTTACTCTGCTTTGGTTCGATATGGAGTTAGCCACAGGGTAGCTACTCCATATCATCCACAGACAAATAGGCAAGCTGAAGTCTCTAATAGAGAATTTAAAAGAATCCTGGAATGGACTGTGATTAACCGTAGAAGGGCTTGGACAAGAAGCTTGGATGATGCTATGTGGGCATACAGAACAGCATTCAAGACACCTATAGGAACTTCTCCATACCAGCTGGTGTATGGAAAAGTCTGTCACTTGCCAGTGGAACTGGAACATAAGGCCTATTGGGTAACCAGATTCCTAAACCTTGATGCCAAGTTAGCTGGAGAAAAATGATTGCTCCAGTTAAATGAGCTAGAGGAATTCAGACTCAATGCTTTCGAAAATGCAAAAATTTACAAAGAGAAGGCAAAAATATGGCATGATAAAAAAATTGTCATCCAGAGTCTTTGAGCCAGGGCAAAAAGTTCTGCTGTTTAATTCTAGGCTCAGATTATTCCCCGAAAAATTGAAGTCCCGGTGGAGAGGTCCATATGTGATTACAAGTGTATCACCATATGGATACGTGGAGCTTCAGGATAATGATTCTAACAAAAAGTTCATTGTTAATGGACAGAGAGTTAAACATTATCTTGAAAGCAATTTTGAGCAAGAATGCTCAAAACTGAGACTTGATTAAAGCTCAGTATTAGTCCAGCTAAAGACAATAAAGAAGTGCTTGCTGGGAGGCAACCCAGCCATTTACAAAGCTTATTTGTTAATTAATTGATTTTTATAGGTTTATGTCAATTATCTTCAAGGTAAAATAGCAATTGCTCGAGTTCACGAAAATTACAGAAGGATTCGCAGGGTAAAAGAGCAAAAAGAAAGCTCACTGGTGCGAAAAAGCCAGTAAGAGTTGTTTTGGGCATTGAACGCCCAAAAGAAGCATCTACTGGGCGTTCAATGCCAGTAAGGATAGCCATCTGGGCGTTAAACACCAGAAAGAAGCATTTTCTGGGCGTTGAACACCAGAAAGAAGCACCTTCTGTGCGTTTAACGCCAGATTTATAGCATCCTGGGTGTTTAGAAAAACGCCTAGTGACAAAGGCGTTCCTGGCATTCAACGCCAGCTAGAAGCAACAGCTGGGCGTTGAATGCCTAGGAGAAGCTGCAAATGGGCGTTAAACGCCCAAAACATGCAGCGTTTGGGCGTTTAACGCCAGGACTGTGGGGAGGAGTTAATTCATTTTCAATTCACATTTTTTCAAATTTTTATGTTCCAATTCATGATTTCTTGCATAAACATGTTACAAACTCTCATCCTTCAATTCCAAAAATTTTAATCCTAATTTCTAAAATCCCTTTTTCAAAAATATCAAATGTATCTTAATTCATAAACACAGATCCTTTTTCAAATCCCATCAAACTTCTTTTCAAATCTTTTTCAAAAAAAATCAATTATCTTTAATCCCAAATCTTTTTTTTTTAAATTAAGATTTGTCTTTTTCAAATATCTTCTATATCTTTTCAATTTTCAATTATATCTTTTTCCTATCATATTTATCTTTTACAAATCATATCTTTTATCCTATCTTTCTGCAAAATTTTTGAAAACCCACCTCCCCTTTAAATCCACTCTCGGCCTCTCCCCTCTCCTCAACAATTCGAAAACAAGCTCTCCTTCTATCCCTCTCCTTTCTTTTCTTTTGCTTGAGGACAAGCAAACTTCTAAGTTTGGTGTGTTTATCCGTGATCACTAAACCATACCCACTAAGATCATGGCTTCTAAAGGAAAACAACCCACTCCAAGAGGCAAGAAAGAGAGTATTCCAAAACCCCTTCGGAATTAAGGGAAGTTCTTAACCAAAGAACATTCAGACCATTACTACAAAATAATGGGTCTAAGGTCAGTGATCCCGGAAGTCAAATTCGATCTAAAAGAAGATGAATATCCGAAGATCCAAGAGCAAATTCGAAATAGGAGATGGGAAATCCTAGCTAATCCTGAGACAAAGGTGGAAAGAAACATGGTTCAGGAATTCTACGCTAATCTGTGGCAAAAAGACAGGCAGAGAATATCTAGAACTGCTTTCTATGACTATCGGACCTTGGTCAGAGGAAAGATTGTTCACATCTACCATGATAAAATCAGGGAGATCATTAAGCTACCTCAGCTGAAAGATGACCCAGACTCCTTTAATAGGAGAATGATGAGAACAAATAAAGGCCTGAATAAGATTCTAGAGGACATATGCCTCCCTGGAACCAAGTCGATCACCAGCACCAAGGGCGTCCCAAATTAACTCAAGAGAGAAGATCTCAAACCAGTCGCCAGAGGCTGGCTGGACTTCATTGGGCGTTCTATACTGCCCACTAGCAACCGCTCTGAGGTCACCGTTAAAAGAGCAGTGATGATCCACTACATTATGTTAGGAAGAGAAGTGGAAGTTCATCAATTGATTTCGTGTGAACTTTACATAATTGCAAACAAGAACTCCAAAGATGCCAAATTGGCTTATCCTAGCTTAATATCTATGCTATGTAAAGATGCTGGAGTAAAGATGGGAATAACTGAGTATATCTCAGTTGAGCGACCAATCACCAAAACATCAATGGAAAAACAACAAGTGCAGGATGACCCCATCAAGAGGAGAGCACAGGAATTCCTCCCGGAATTTCCTCAATTTGAATACTGGGAGCATCTTGAAGCATAGGTTACCAAGTTGCAAGAAGCTATGGACCAAATAAAGGAAGAACAAAATAATCAAAATAGCATGCTTTGCAAACTGCTTGGGGAACAAGAAGAGCAAAGGCATTACTTGAAGGAACTGAAGCATCATAAATTATCTCTTGAAGGATCAAGCACCCCACAGACTAGAGGAACATCTACTTCCCAAAATAAAGGTTGTTGAGTCCTAATCTTAGCTTTACTCTGTGATAGTTGTCTTATAGATTTACCTTAGAAGTTATATAAGAGTAGTAGTAATTAGTATATCTATTTTGATTTTATTTTCAATTAAGCTATAATTTATTTTTTCTCATCATCATCAAACATGAATAAAATAGTAGATTTTTAAAATAAAGAGGAAATTTAATTTCGAGTTCTTAATAAGAAAAATTCTAATTATTTATATGTGGTGGCAATACTTTTTGTTTTCTGAATGAATGCCTGAATAGTGCATAAATTTTTTTGATATTGAAATTAATGAATGTTAAAAGTATTGGCTCTTGAAAGAATGATGAACAAGAGAAATATTATTGATGATTTGAAAAATCATAAAATTGATTCTTGAAGCAAGAAAAAGCAATGAAAAAAAAGAGGAATCATTGGATAAAGAAAAAGAAAAAGCCTACAACCCTTAAAACCAAAAGGCAAGGGTGAAAAGGATCCAAGGCTTTGAGCATCAATGGATAGGAGGGCCCAAGAAAATAAATCTAGGCCTAAGTGGCTAAATCAAGCTGTCCCTAACCATGTGCTTGTGGCATGCAGGTCCAAGTGAAAAGCTTGAGACTGAGTGGTTAAAGTCGTGATCCAAAGCAAAGGAGTGTGCTTAAGAACTCTGGACACCTCTAATTGGGGACTCTAGCAAAGCTAAGTCACAATCTGAAAAGGTTCACCCAGTTATGTGTCTGTGGCATTTATGTATTCGGTGGTAATACTGGAAAACAAAGTGCTTAGGGCCACGGCCAAGACTCATAAAGTAACTGTGTTCAAGAATCAACATACTAAACTAGGAGAATTAATAATACTATCTGAATTCTAAGTTCCTATGGATGCCAATCATTCTAGATTTCAAAGGATAAAGTGAGATGCCAAAACTATTCAGAGGCTAAAAGCTACTAGTCCCACTCATCTGATTAGAATCTGAGCTTCACTTAAAACTCTGAGATATTATTGCTTCTTAATTTCTTTTTTTATCCTATTTTATTTATCTAGTTGCTTGAGGACAAGCAACAGTTTAAGTTTGGTATTGTGATGAGCGGATATTTTATACGCTTTTTGGGGGTAATTTCATGTAGATTTTAGTATGTTTTAGTTAGTTTTTAGTATAATTTTATTAGTTTTTAGGCAAAATTCATATTTCTGGACTTTGCTATGAGTTTCTGTGTTTTTCTGTAATTTCAAGTATTTTCTGGCTGAAATTGAGGGAGCTGAGCAAAAATCTGATTTAGGCTGAAAAAGGACTGCTGATGTTGTTAGATTCTGACCTCCCTGCACTCAGAATGAATTTTATGGAGCTACAGGAGTCTAATTGGCGCTCTCTCAATTGGGTTGGAAAGTAGACATTCAGGGCTTTCCATAAATATATAATAGTCCATACTTTGTGCGAAGATAGATGACGTAAATTGGCATTCAACGCCAGTTCCATGTTGCAGTTTGGCATTCAGCACTAGAAACAGTTTGCAAGTTGGAGTTCAACGCCAGAAACAGGTTACAACCTTGCGTTCAACTCCAGAAACAGCCCAGGCACGTGAGAAGCTTAATTCTCAGCCCCAGCACACACCAAGTGGGCCCCAGAAGTGGATTTCTGCAATATCCATCCTAGTTTACTCATTTTCTGTAAACCTAGGTTTCTAGTTTAGTATTTGAACAACTTTTAAAGAGTTATTTTGCATCTCATGACATTTTTCAATCTAGTATTTATACTCTTTGATGGCATGAGTCTCTAAACTCCATTGTTGGGGATGAGGAGCTCTGCAGCGTCTCGATGAATTAATGCAATTATTTCTGCTTTCCATTCAAACATGCTTGTTCCTATCTAAGATGTTCCTTCGCGCTTCACTATGAAGAAGGTGATGATCCGTGACACTCATCACCTTCCTCAACCCATGAACGTGTTCCTAACAACCACCTCCGTTCTACATTAGATTGAATGAGTATCTCTTAGATTCCGTAATCAGAATCTTCGTGGTATAAGCTAGAATTGTTGGCGGCATTCATGAGGATCTGGAAAGTCTAAACCTTGTCTGTGGTATTCCGAGTAGGATTCTGGGATTGGATGACTATGACGAACTTCAAACTCGTGAGTGTTGGGCATAGTGACAGACGCAAAAGGATCAATGGATCTTATTCCGACATGATCGAGAACCAACAGATGATTAGCCGTGCTGTGACAGAGCATTTGGACCATTTTCACTGAGAGGATGGAAAGTAGCCATTGACAACGGTGACACCCTACATACAGCTTGCCATGGAAGGAGCCTTGCATTTATGAAAGTGAGAAAGCATTATGTTACAAGAATTTAGAGGACAAAGCATCTCCAAAACTCCAACATATTCTCCACTATTACACAATAAGTATTTATTTTATGCCCTTTCACTTTTTACAATTGAACTTGAAAAACACTATTGTTGGAATCCTGACTATGAATAATAAGATAACCATAGCTTGCTTCAAACCAACAATCTCTGTGGGATTCGACCCTTACTCACGTAAGGTATTACTTGGATGACCCAGTGCACTTGCTGGTTAGTTGTGTGAAACTGTGAGAAATAGTCCATTAATATTGGCATAGACAATTTCGTGCACCAGTTGTCCTTATGCAGGCATCTCCAAGGGTACATGGTATCGCATAGCTCCCTGGATCTTGAAGCTTCTCTGGGAAGCTCTTCTGGATCACTGTACTGCATTCTTCAGTGAGGAAGACTGTTTCTACTTCTCTCCAATCCTTCTTATGACTTAATATATCATTCATAAATGTATTATAAGAAGGTATTTGTTCAAGAGCTTCTGCAAAAGGGATCTTGATCTCTAGTGTCTTGAGATAGTCTGCAAAACGGGTAAACTATTTATCTTTTTCTGCTTGTCGAAACTTCTGGGGAAATGGCATCTTGGTCTTGTACTCATTAGCCTTAGTTTATGTAGGCCGAGCACCCATAGTGCTTGAGGAAGGGTTACTGGTTGGCTTAGGAGGGGGTGTTCTCAGCACTTGTACGTGTCTAATCACCCCCTGCTTGGGCGTTCAACACCCTTACTGCCCCTTTCCTGGCGTTCAACATCAGAAGTTCCCCCTTCTGGGTGTTGAATGCCAATAGCACTCCTCCTTGGGCGTTCAACGCCCTCAGAGTTACCTTGGACTAGAGTCTGTTTGTCTTCTATCAACTTCTCTTTCCCTTGTCTTTTGTTGTTTTGAGGCTGGGTGTTCAGCGTCCTTCCACTTCTCAGTTGGATAGCCTAACACTCTTCCTTTATCTGTTCAAATAATTGCTGTCTAGCTTGACTCAGCTGTGTCTCTATATTCCTGTTGGAAGCTCGAGTTTCTTTCACAGCCTCTTGCAATTCCAACAACTGCTATGCAAGGGAGTACAGCTGCTGAGTTAATGGGATATTTTGTTTTGGAAGGTTAAATTCAGTAGATACTGCCTTGACTTCTCCTTTCATTGAAGTCTCACTGGCTGAGTACAGATGCTAGTTGCTGGCGACTGTCTCAATAAGTTCATGAGCTTCCTCAATTGTCTTCCTCATGTGTATAGAACCACTAGCAGAGTGGTCTAAAGACATTCTAGCCACGTCTGGGAACCCGTAATAAAAGATGTCTAATTGCACCCATTCTGAAAATATTTCAGTAGGGCATTTCTGTAGCATCCTCTGTACCTCCCCCAAGCATCATGAAGAGATTCATTAACCTCTTGTTTGAAGCCTTGGATGTCCAATCTTAGCTAGGTGAGCTTCTTTGGAAAAAAGTATTGATTCAAAAACTTGTTCACTAGTTGACTCCAGGTTTTCAAGCTAGATTTGAGTTGGTTGTCCAACCACCTCTTTGCTTGATCCTTTACTGCAAAGGAAAAGAGTAGCAATTTGTAGATATCCTGGTCTACTCCCTCAGTGTATGTGTTAGCTATTTGTAAGAAATTTACAATGAACTATGTGGGCTCTTCCTGTGGAAGTCTATGATAGTGTCAGTTTTGTTGCACCAGAGTAATCAACCGAGGGTTTAGCTCAAAATTGCTTGCTCTAATAGGGGGTATACTGATACTGATACTCCTTCCATAAAAGACAGGAGTGGGGCTTGCGTAGGACCCCAAGGTTCTTCTGAACTGTTCATTCCCAATTGGGTCCATAGTGAACTCTTCATGTTCATGTACACACAGTCAAGGGATAAGGAAATGGGAAGGTGGATGTCTCTATGTTAGAGTATAGAGCACTTCCATTGAGGTGAACATCAGAAGAATAGAGGTAGAAGAAGAGATGGAATTCGAATCTTTAGAAGAAGAAGAGAACATAAATTAAAATATTTTTGTTTTATTTTATTTATTTATTTAATTGATTTTCGAAAATACAAATAAACTAAAAGTTAAGACAACTAATTCATTAAAAGAATTTGAAAATTAAATGTGATTCAAGAAGTAATTTTTGAAAATAAAAGAAAGAAAAAGTCAAACAAAGATTCAAATTTAAAAGGAAATTAAAGAATTGAAACTTAAAAGTTTTGAATTTAACAAGAAGATAAGATAGGTAAGTTTTAAAACTTAAAAAGAAAGATAACATAAAAATTCAAAAAGATAAGAATTTGAAATTTAAAATCTTGAAGATTTAAAGTAAAGAGATATGATAAAGATTTGAAAAAGATTTTGAAATTTGAAAAGATTAGATTTTGAAAGTTGAAATTAAAATAAGATAAAATAAGATATTTGAAACTTAAAGAAAGATAAATAAAAGATAAGATAAAGATTTGAAAAGATAAGATTTAAAATTTAAAAATTGAACTTTACTAACAAGAAAATACCAAACTTACAATTTTTAAATCAAGATAAGAAAAGATAGCTAGGATTTCGAAAATTTGAATAAAGATAAAGGAAATAATTTTTTTTTTTGGATTTTCGAATTTTTAAAGAAAGGAAAAAAAAAGAAAAACAACTAAAAGACACCAAACTTAAAAATTTAAGATCAAATGACACTAGTTTTCGAAAATTAAAAGAAAAACACCAAACTTAAAAATTTTATGATCAAACAAAGAAGTTAACAAGAACAATTCGAATACCAAGAAGAACACCCAAGAACAATTTCAAAAATTAAAGAAAACAAAAAGGACACCAAACTTAAAAATGGACACAAGACTCCAACAAAAGATAAAGATCACTAAGGAAAAGAAAAGGATTTGAAATATTTTTGAAAAAGAAAACAAAATACAAAATTAAAAGAGTAACTAAACCATAAAAAGTACCTAATCTAAGTAACAAGATAGTTCGGTAGTTTGTCAAACTTGAACAATCTCCGACAACGGTACCAAAAACTTGGTGCGTGAAATTGAACTTTGCAAGTTTCACACATATGAACCGGCAAGTGCACTGGGTCGTCCAAGTAATATCTCAGGTGAGTGAGGGTCGAATCCCACGGAGATTGTAGGATTGAGCAAGCAATGGCTATCTTGAAAGTCTTAGTCAGGCGATTAGAAAAGATGGTTGTTTGTAGAAAGCATAAATAAAATAGTAAAGAACGAAATACCAGGTTAGTGTGAAAACAATGATAGATATTCAGTTAAGGCTTTGGAGATGCGTATTCTTTTCAGATCAACTCTTCTTACTGTCTACTTCAATAACGAATGATTCCTTCAATGGCAGCCGTACGTGATTAACTCATGTCCTCACATCAAGTTAATCTCTTCTAACTATAGCAGTCCACCATATCCGAGCAACTCATGTCCTCTCATCAAGTTAACTCATGGCTTCCCACTATGGCTGAAGGTGAAGCCCTAAGCAATCCACTCCCCTTCGCGATCCTACTTAAAACGCCACAGACAAGGTCGGATCTTCCGGATTAGGGAATGCTGCTTTTCTAACTCTAGCCTTAACACCACAGAGACCTCAGTAACCCACGGTCAACGAGATTTTACGTCACATATCCAAAGTTGCCCAGGTACGCTCTTGGAATCCACAATGCAATCTCTAACTTTAGCTCAATGCTATTCGAGTCAGGACTCACACAGAACCCAAGTAGAACAAAGATGAATGTCACGGTTCATCCTCAAATCATGAGATGAAGAACGAGAATGCATAAGAGAATATAATCAGACATATTGAAATAGAAATAGTAATATTATTAATCCATGAGAATCAGCAGAGGTCCTAACCCTAACTTAGGAGGTTTAGTTGCTCACAGTTTACAGAAATTAATAGTAAAACATGCAAAGTGGCAAAGATCCCTAACAGTGGTGATTTTTGTTCTATTTAAAATAACCTAATACTAAGAAGTACAAAAGTATGATAGACTAGACTAAAGGTGCGAAAGTCCACTCTTGGGCCCACTTTGGTTGAGTACTTGGGCTGAGCTTGGCATCCAACTTGAGATATGGGTGTTGAACACCTAGTAGGGGGTTGATCCATGCTGCCTTATGCTTCTTGATGGGCATTGAACGCCCCAAATGAGGTGATTAGGTGTTCAACACTGGCTTGAGTTCCTTTGGCGCGTTGAACGCCAGAAAGAGGGTAGTCCTTGGGCGTTTTAACGCCCAATATGGGCAGGCTCCTTCGAAAAAAAGTATAAACCATTATATATTTTTGAAAAGCTCTGAAAGTTAGCTTTCCAACGCCTTTAAGAGCGCGTTATTTGAACCTCTGTAGTTCCAGAAATGCTCGTTTGAGTGCATGGAGGTCAGAATCTGACAGCATCTGCTATGCTTTCCTTGCCTCTGAATTGGTCCTTGCCAAAACTCCTCAATTTCAGCCAAAAATTACCTGAAATCAACAAAAAATACAACAACTCAAATTAGAATCCAAAAATTTGAATTTTCACTAAAACCTATGAAAATATATTGAAACTTAAACAAAACATAACTAAAATAATATGAAAACGATGCCAAAAAACGTATAAAATATTCGCTAATCAGTCTTCTCTCTTTCTCTTTGGCTTCGGCAGTGATAAAAGAAAGGAATGGGATCAGATGATGATGGTATGTTTAATTAGTGGGCTAGGTGTCATTAAGGGAGGGTCAGGTGTTGCGGTTCAAGTTATAAATATCTTAAACGGATAACTATAAAAGATGGATATATTAAAACACAAGTAATAATATATATAAAATATATATATATATATATATATATATATATATATATGAGTTACTAATATAAATGACATTAATAACATAAAAATTAAAAGATATACGATGAAGCATTAGCAAAGCAGCGACATTTACTCATATCGACGAATTTTGAGCTCGAAAATAATATTATTAAACAAATTCTTATTTTAATTAAATCGGGTAAAAATAAAATAATAATAATAATAATAATAACAATAATAATAATAATAATAATAATAATAATAATTTTATCTTTTCTCACAAAATCTCATTATAATAAAAATTATATAAAAAATCCTAATTTATTTAAACTTAGTTATCTAAAAATCAATTTAACTATTCTTAATAAATTAGTTTCTAAAAATAATGAGCTCCAATTAATAAAATAAATTATAACTTATTTATGTTCAGATTTTTAAAAATGCAAGTCGTTACATTACTCGCTGGGCCGGCTTGTGTAACTCGACAAAAAAGGTGGGTCGGGCTAGAAATTTGAGACCACTATAATAAAAAAGTCCGCCTAACTTGCACTGCCTAATCTATGAATTTTGGTAAATTTTGGCGGGGTCGGGCGGGATTGCTTGGTGAACTTTTATTTTTAAGATGATAATTGAATTTGGAACGTTACTTTTGTGCTTGTATTTGGAATGTTTGTTCGTTTTACTCTAGGTTATAATTTGGACTGTGTTTGATTCATTAGAGACTTAGACAATGTTTAATTTGGACAATGTTTGTTTTGCTTTGCTCAATGTTTGTTTCATTATTTTATTTTAAAAAACTTGATTCATAATTACGTTTATTAGATATTTAGAATTATAAAAATTTAGTGTTGGTGAATTTAGAAATTATAATTTTTTATGTCTTTAGAAATTATTAGTTAATTGAAATGTTTGACAAATTATACATATTTAATATTTAATAGTTTAATTTTTTTAAAAAAAAAGAGAGAATTGGCGGGATTAGCCTGCCAACCCACCAATCTGCTGTTAGGTAGGACGGGGTAGAAGTTTGAGACAACCTCAATAGCCAGGGTAGGGCGAGGCAGGGTAGGGCTGTTTGCCATCCCTATCTTTCATTATGGTTCAAGAATATCATAACTTCAAATTGTTCAATTTATATTTTATATGAATAAATATAAAACAACATATTCATTGTATTTACTATATAATAATGATGATAGTGTTATACTAAACTCGAGAAAATTATTATTACAAAATATTATATACCGTTTACCATGTCAAATTAGAATGTAAGCCCGTGCGATGCTCGGGTTTAACACTAGTAAAACCCAAAAACTGGAAACTCTAAACAATTAAATCAAACCATCAATACCAATCAACAAAAGTTAAACAATATCAAAACCCTAATTATGAATGCATAACAAAAGTCAAAGAAAAAAGGAAAACAAATACAATAATTTCCATCAATGAAGAAGAGAAACAAGAAAGGTGAATAGAGGACAAAGTATGTAACACCCTTGCTACAAGAATGTCAAGTTTCTAGCAGTGCCACTCTGATAGCGAAGATATTATGACTACATCCATATATTCAGTAATAAAATAGGAGCCTTTAACTCAAAACCGTATCTACTTTTCTTTGAAAAACCGTAAACACTTTTTCCTTTTGTTCATATGCACATACATACAAACATATATATATATATATATATATATATATATATATATATATACAAAGAATATTACATTCACATTCAAATATATGTACATATATACAAAATCATATCATAAAATTACAACTCTTATCCCTCTTTACAGGATGTAAATATTGGTAACAAAGGCGAGAAAAAAGACATCTATGATAATATAGCCATAAAGCACAACCAAAAATACACAGGGAATCTCTTTATAAGCTTCCTATTTTCTAAAAAGATAAGGCTGTAGGGGGGTAAAAGCCTAACCATATGATCACACCAAAAGAGTTTTAGAATTGTTATAGAAGGATATATGTATATAATCAAAAATTGTTTAATAGTAATGATCATTGCTTGTCTTAATCCTTATCTCAAATTTAATTTATTTCCTTCTTAAATCCATCCAATCCCTTATTCATTAATTCCATAACCTCAATCTTTATTTTAAAGTTATGCAATTATCCATAAAACCAAGATCATTAATCACACCACCACAAGTTAATGTGCATATCAAATTTTCACCAACTTATCGAGGCATATAACTTACCCAATTATGGCCTCCGGCCCAAACAGTCACAACCCTTGGCCCAAAAATAATCAATCACAGCCTCTGGCCTAAAATATAATCAATCACGGCCTCTGGTCCAAAATATAATCAATCACAGTCTCCGGCCTAAAACACAATCAATCACTTACATGCCACCACACTCTACCATAATTCGAACTAACAAGCCACAAACACAAGCAATCAAACAAACAATCAAACAATCACACATAAAGAACAATTATAACAAGTTTTACAAGTAGCAATTAATAGAATATCAATTAGGAAAATCAAGTAATTATGCAAACCCAAGCAATTTCAATCAAATGTAGGATGATGCATGCCTGTCCTATTGGCCATGAGCTCACTTGTCAGTTATAATGCCAAACCTGACACATCCGGTAGCTAACCCAGACATAGAAGACTACATGATGTGTGGAAAACGATCCAACACAAAAATCACCGGCAAGTGTACCGGGTCGCATCAAGTAATAATAACTCACATAAGTGAGGTCGATCCCACAGGGATTGAAGGATTGAGCAATTTTAGTTTAGTGGGTGATTTAGTCAAGCGAATCAAGTTTTGGTTGAGTGATTTGTGTTTAACAAGAAGTAAATGACAGTAAATGTAAAGGGGGAAGGGAAAAGTGCAGTAAATTAAAGAACAGGAAAATAAATTTGCAGAATCTTAAAGAACAAGAAAGTAAATGACTGAAACTTAAAGTGCAAGAAATGTAAATTGCAGTAACTTAAATGGCAAGAAAGATAAATTGCTTGAATGTAAAAGGGGTTTGAGGACTGGGATTGCAGAATCTAAACAAAGAGAAAGTAAATTGCAACAATTGATTGAACAGAAATTGAATCAGAAGCAAATAGCATTCAAACAGAAAGAAAATAAAATGCAGCAAAGGTTCACAGAAGAACCAAAAGTAAAATTGGGTCTCAGGTCTCAAGAGACTAGGTAGCAGAGCCTAGATCTCTATTTGCCTTCCTAGATCCAAGTTAACAAAGCAATTGACAGAAAATTAAAGAAGAAGCAATAGAAGAACAGAAATAAAATTGAATTATGCAGAAAACAAATTGAAAAGAGTTTGAATGGGAATTGAGACAGAATTTCCTCAATTTCACACACCCAAAACTCAGAAACAGAAAATTAGAAATGCTCAGGCAAGAATGAGGAAGAAGGGAGATCAATCCTCCTCCCCAATTCTCAGAATTCTCAGTCAAGTCTCTCAAGAAAGCTCAAAGAAAGTGCAAATTCAAAGGCTAAGCCAAAAGTAAGTCAAAAGGTAAAAGATCCAAAAAAAAGGTCCTAATTACATCAAACTAGCTTCTATTTATACACTTTCTATTCTTGGATTTTGGGATTTGGATGGGCTTTTGATTTGGTGAAGAAATGAATTCAAATGGATTTTTAATTTGAATTTTTGGCCCATTAAAAGTCACTCCCAGGAGGCTGCCCTGCCCTTGTGGAGGGCAGGGCAGGATTTGGTGTGTTGTGGTGCGAGCTGGTGCGGTCTAGTGCGGCGTGGTGCGAGCCTGGCGCTGCAATGTGCGCAGAATTTGCTTCTTGGTGCGCAAGGTGCTGCCCTGCCCGCGCCAAGGGCAGGGCAGGAAAAGTTGGTGCTGCCAGGGACGAGCGTTGCGCGCGCTGAGGCTGCCAGGAACGAGACTTGGTGCGCCAGGATCGTGTGTGATGCGCCAGGATCATGCGCCAATCCAAATGCTGCCCTGCCCGCGCCAAGGGCAGGGCAGAGTTCTCACATTGCTTGTCCCGTGTTCGAAACACGGAGGAAGCACACGCTACAATAATTTCCTTGGTTTCTTGGCACGGCACTCATCCTTAGATCATAGCTTCCTCATGGTTCCTTGTTCGAGTCTTGTAGCATGCATCATAGGCATTTTTCCTTTGATTTCTTTCCTTGGAGAGCCCGATACTGCCCTCCACAAGGGCAGGACAAGGTTCTCTTCCTCTTGGTCCCAAGGCACATTTTGTGCTCTGCCCTTGTAGTGGGCAGGGCAGAGTTGCCTTCTCTTCTTGGTTCTCTTATGTTGCCCTCCTAGAGGGCAGTGTGCCCTTGTGGAGGGCAATGTTGCCTCCCCCTTTGCATGCGGCACGCTTCTTCTCTCTTTTGCCACACTTTCCTTTCCTTGGGCTACACTTCTTAGGCCACGCTTTTCCTTTTCTTTTCTTTTCTTCACCTACAATAAACCAAAACAACCACTCCAAGTATCACTAAATTCAAGAGGTTTATAAATCAATTAAAATTCAATTAAAATTAGCTTAAACCTCATGATTTAACATTAATTCCATGGTGGTTGCTTGATTTAGAGAAGTTATGCATTTTCACTCCAAATCACTTACTTAGGATACAAGAAAGTGCATAAATGCTAACAAAACAAGTGAAATTAGCTTGAAAAATGGGTATATGATGACTTGTCATCACTACATCACATAGCAAGTGGGATTAACCACTTCAGTAGCTAACCCAGACATAGAACACCACATCACAGAGCAAGTGGGACTAACCACAATCCTTGCGTCTGCCCATGCAGGTGCTTTACACCACAACCAGAACAAGTGGGACAATGCCTCAACACTTGCATCTATCTAGGCAAGTGCCTTTCACCACATCCCGAAGCAAGTGGGATGAACCACCACCTTTGCGTCTATCCAGGTAGGTGCCTTTCACCATATCCCGGAGCAAGTGGGACAATGCCTCAACCTTGCATCTACCCAGGAAGGTTTAAAATCTCAACCCATAGCAAGTGGGACGAACCATAATCTTTGCGTCTACCCAAGTGTCTCAAATCTTAACCCGGAATAAGTGGGACTAAGCTACAACTCTTGTGTCTTACCTAGGCAATTAATCAATAATCATAAATTATATTTCCAAATAAAATAATCATAATCACAATCACACATAATCATTCCCAAACCGTGAGCGGGATAAGACCACTGGTGCACAAAATTGCAATCACACTTTTGCAATCTCGCACAACTAACTAGCAAGTGCACTGGGTCGTCCAAGTAATACCTTACGTGAGTAAGGGTCGATCCCACGGAGACTGTCGGCTTGAAGCAAGCTATGTTTATCTTGTAACTCTTAGTCAGGATATCAATAATTATCAGGGTTGATTGTAAAAAGTAAAAGAACATGAAAATAGTACTTGTTTTGCAGTAATAGAGAACATGTTGAGGTTTTGGAGATGCTCTATCTTCTGAATCTCTGCTTTCCTACTGTCTTCTTCTTCAGGCACGCAAGACTCCTTCCATGGCAAGCTGTATGTAGGGTTTCACCGTTGTCAATGGCTACCTCCCATCCTCTCAGTGAAAATGTTCAACGCGCTCTGTCACAGCACGGCTAATCATCTGTCGGTTCTCAATCGGGTTGGAATAGAATCCAGTGATTCTTTTGCGTCTGTCACTAACGCCCAGCCTTCAGGAGTTTGAAGCTCGTCACAGTCATTCAATCCTTGAATCCTACTCAGAATACCACAGACAAGGTTTAGACCTTCCGGATTCTCTTGAATGCCGCCATCAATTCTAGCTTATACCACGAAGATTCTGATTAAGGAATCCAAGAGATATCTACTCAATCTAAGGTAGAATGGAGGTGGTTGTCAGGCACACGTTCATAGTTGAGAATGATGATGAGTGTCACGGATCATCACATTCATCAGGTTTAAGAACAAATAATATCTTAGAATGGAAGCAAGCATGATTGAATGAAAAACAGTAGTAATTGCATTAATCCATCAAGACACAGCAGAGCTCCTCACCCCCAACCATGGGGTTTAGAGACTCATGCTGTAGAAGATACAATGAGAAACGTGTAAAGTGTCATGAGGTCCAGATACAATGTCAAAAGATCCTATTAATAGTGAACTAGTAACCTAGGGTATACAGAAATGAGTAAATGACGTAAAAATCCACTTCTGGGTCCACTTAGTGTGTGCTTGGGCTGAGCATTGAAGCTTTCATGTGTAGAGACTTTTTCTGGAGTTAAACGCCAGCTTTTGTGCCAGTTTGGGTGTTTAACTCCAATTTTTATGCCAGTTCCAGCGTTAAACACTGGGAATTCTGAAGCTGATTTGCAACGCCGGTTTGAGCCATCAAATGTCGGGCAAAGTATGGACTATTATACATTGCTGGAAAGCCCAGGATGTCTACTTTCCAACGCCATTAAGAGCGCGCCAATTGGCCTTCGGTAGCTCCAGAAAATTCACTTCGAGTGCAGGGAGGTCAGAATCCAACAGCATCTGCAGTCCTTTTCAACCTCTGAATCAGATTTTTGCTCAGGACTCTCAATTTCAGCCAGAAAATACCTGAAATCACAGAAAAACACACAAACTCATAGTAAAGTCCAGAAAAGTGAATTTTAACTAAAAACTAATAAAAATATAATAAAAACTAATTAAAACATACTAAAAACATACTGAAAACAATGCCAAAAAGCGTATAAATTATCCGCTCATCACAACACCAAACTTAAATTGTTGCTTGTCCCCAAGCAACTGAAAATCAAAATAGAATAAAAAGAAGAGAATATACTATAGACTCCAAAATATCAAAGAATCTTAGCTCCAATTAGATGAGCGGGACTATTAGCTTTTTGCTTCCGAACAGTTTTGGCATCTCGCTTTATCCTTTAAAGTTCAGAATGATTGGCATCCATAGGAACTCAGGACTCAGATAGTGTTATTGATTCTCCTAGTTAAATATAATGATTCTTGAACATAGCTATTTTATGAGTCTTGGCTGTGGCCCAAAGCACTCTGTCTTCCAGTATTACCACCGGATACATACATGCCACAGACACATACTTGGGTGAACCTTTTCAGATTGTGACTCAGCTTTGCTAGAGTCCCCAATTAGATGTGTCCAGGGTTCTTAAGCACACTCTTTTTGCCTTGGATCACAACTTTATTTCTTTTCTATTTTTTTATTATTTTTTTTCTTTTTTTTTGAATCACTGCTTTTTCTTGCTTCAAGAATCAATTTGATGATTTTTCAGATCCTCAATAACAGTTCTCCTTTTCCCTCATTCTTTCAAGAGCCAATAATTTTGACATTCTTAAATCAACAAATTCAAAAGACATATGCACTGTTGAAGCATTCATTCAGAAAACAAAAAGTATTGTCACCACATCAAACTAATTCAACTAGTTTCAAAGATGAATTCGAAATCCTGTACTTCTTGTTCTTTTGTGATTAAAGCACTTTTCATTTAGGAAAGGTGATGGATTCATAGGACATTCATAGCTTTAAGACATGAACTTTAAATTTTATTAATCATGAATTAAGAATAAGACTCAAAAATAGATATAAGATGAGACTAGTAGGAATAGAAAACAAAAATTTAAATAGGCTCCTAATGATAGAGGTTATCACAGAGTTAGGACTCAACAACCTTGATTTTGAGAAGTGGATGCTCCCTCAAATTGAGAGGAGAACTTTTGGTGTTTCAACTCTTGAAGTTCACGCCCCTGCTTCTCTTGTTCCTTCAGCAATTTGCAGAGCATGCAGTTCTGATTCTGCTGTTCTTCCTTAAGTTGCTCCACAGTTTCTTGCAACTTGGTGATAGATGCTTCTAGGCTGGCCCAGTAGTCAATTTCAGGAAATTCAGGGAGGAACTCCTGCGCCCTTTTTTTGATAGAGTTGTCTTGCATTTGTCCTTCCATTGACTTCTTGGTGATTGGATGTCCAATTGAGATGAATTCATCTACTCCCATTTTCACCCCAGCCTCTTTGCAGAGCAAGGAGATCAGGCTTGGGTACGCCAGTTTGGCTTCACAAGCAATCAGATGATGAACCTTCACTTCTTTTCCCAACATAATGCAATGAATCATCACTGCTCTCTTGATAGTGACCTCAGAATGGTTGCTAGTGGGCAATATGGAACGCCCAATAAAGTCTAGCCAACCTCTTGCAATTGGTTTGAGGTCTCCCCTCTTGAGTTGGTTTGGGACACCTTTTGAATTGGTTATCCACTTAGTTCCAGGGAGGCATATGTCCTCTAGAACTTGATCCAACCCTTTATCTGCTCTCACTATCCTCCTATTAAAGGATTCAGGATCATCTTGCAGTTGAGGCAATTTGAAGACCTCTCTTATTTTGTCCAGATGGAAGTAGATGACTTTTCCTCTGACCATGGTTCTGTAGGTATGGAAAGCAGTTCCAGTCATTCTCTGCTTATCTGTCAGCCACAGATTTGAGTAGAATTCCTGAACCATATTTCTTCCAACCTTTATCTCAGGATTGGTTAGAACTTCCCATCCTCTATTTCGAATTTGCTCTTGGATCCCCGGATATTCATCTTCTTTTAGATCAAATTTGACTTCCGGGATCACTGACCTCAGACCCATTATTTTGTGATAATGGTCTTCAGGTTCTTTGGTTAAGAACGTTTCTTGATTCCAAAGACTCTTTGGATTATTCTCTTTCTTGCCTCTTAAATTGGTTTGTTTTCCCTTAGGAGCCATGATCTTGATGAATCTTGGCTTAGTGATCACGGAAAAACACACCAAACTTAGAGGTTTGCTTGTCCTCAAGCAAAAGAAAGGAGAGAGGGGAGAGAGGAGGAGAGCAAATTCGAATGGAGGGGAGAAAGGGGTGGCCGAACGTGTATTTATAAGGGAAGGGGGAGATTTCGAAAATTTTGAAGGAGATTTGAGAAGATATGGAGAGAATTTAAGAAAAATTTGAGTTTTTGAAGAAGATTTGGGAGGGATTTGAGAGAGTTTGAAGATTGATTTTAATTTTTGAAAATTTGAAGGTGAATGATGAAAGTTTGAAATGTGTTTATGTAGAAAAGTATGGATCAAAAAAGGAAAGTTTGAAAAAAATCTAATCAGAAAGCAAAATCTCCGTCCCCCACCTTTCTGACGTTAAACGCCCAGAATGGTATCCATTCTGGCGTTTAACGCCCATTTGTTGGCCATTGTGGGCGTTTAACGCCCAGCCAGGTGCCCTGGCTGGCGTTAAACGCCAGAATTCCCTTTGTCACTGGGCGTTTTGCTAAACGCCCAAGATGCTGCACGCCTGGCGTTAAACGCCCAAAATGGCACCTTTACTGACATTAAACGCCCAGAATGGTGCCCATTCTGGCGTTTAACGCCCAAAGTACCCCTTACTGGCATTTTTTTTGCCAGCAAGCTCTTTTTCTCTGCTTTTTGCACTGAATCCTTCTGTAACTCTGTGAATTCCTGCATTTTTGATACTTGCCCTTGTAGAAACAAAACATATAACCTGCTAATGACTGGGTTGCCTCCCAGCAAGCGCTTCTTTATTGTCTTTAGCTGGACCTTCACTGAGGATCATTCCAGCCTCAGTTTTGAGCATTCCTGATCAAAATTGCTTTCAAGATAATGCTTGATCCTCTGTCCATTAACAATGAACTTCTTGTCAGAATCAGAATCCTGAAGCTCAACATATCCATATGTTGATACTCCTGTAACCACATACGGACCCCTCCAGCGGGATTTAAGTTTTCCTGGGAACAATCTGAGCCTAGAGTTGAAGAACAGAACTTTTTGTCCTGGCTCAAAGACTCTGGATGACAACTTCTTGTCATGCCACTTCTTTGCCTTTTCCTTATAAATCTTAGCATTTTCAAAGGCACTGAGTTTAAATTCATCTAGCTCATTTAGCTGGAGCAATCTTTTTTTACCAGCTAACTTAGCATCCAGGTTTAGGAATCTGGTTGCCCAAAAGGCTTTATGTTCCAGTTCCACAGGCAGATGACAGGCCTTGCCATACACAAGTTGGTATGGAGAGGTTCCTATTGGAGTCTTGAATGTTGTTCTGTATGCCCACAGAGCATCATCCAAGCTCTTTGCCCAATCCTTTCTACGGGCAATTACAGTCCATTCTAGGATTCTTTTTAACTCTCTGTTAGAGACTTCAGCTTGCCCGTTTGTCTGTGGATGATACGGGGTTGCCACTTTGTGGCTAATTCCATATCGGACCATAGTAGAGTACAGCTATTTATTGCAGAAATGAGTACCCCCATCACTGATTATTACTCTGGGAATACCAAATCTGCTGAAGATGTGTTTCTGGAGGAATTTCAGCACGGTCTTAGTATCATTAGTGGGTGTAGCAATTGCTTCTACCCACTTAGATACATAGTCCACTGCCAGCAGAATATAAGTGTTTGAGTATGATGGTGGGAACGGACCCATGAAGTCAATCCCCCATACATCAAACAACTCAATTTCTAAGATCCCTTGTTGAGGCATGGCGTATCCGTGAGGCAAGTTACCAGCTCTTTGGCAGCTTTCACAGTTACGCACAAACTCTCGGGCATCTCTATAGAGAGTAGGCCAGTAGAAGCCACATTGGAGGACCTTAGTGGCTGTTCGCTCACTTCCAAAATGTCCCCCATACTGTGATCCATGGCAATGCCGTAGGATCCTTTGTGCTTCTTCTCTGGGTACACATCTGCGGATCATTCCGTCTGCACATCTCTTAAAGAGATATGGCTCATCCCATAGGTAGTACTTGGCATTTGAAATTAATTTCTTTCTTTGCACTCTGCTGTACTCCTGTGGTATGAACTTCACAGCTTTATAATTTGCAATATCTGCAAACCATGGAGCTTCTTGGATGGCAAATAGTTGCTCATCTGGGAAAGTCTCAGAGATCTCAGTAGAAGGGAGGGGCGCCCCAGCTACTGGTTCTATTCGGGACAGATGATCAGCTACTTGGTTCTCTGTCCCTTTTCTGTCTCTTATTTCTATATCAAACTCTTGCAGAAGCAGCACCCATCTTATAAGCCTGGGTTTTGAATCCTGCTTTGTGAGTAAGTACTTAAGAGCAGCATGGTCAGTGTACACAATCACCTTTGATCCCACTAGATAGGATCTAAACTTGTCAATGGCATAGACCACTGCAAGTAACTCTTTTTCTGTGGTTGTGTAATTCTTTTGTGCATCATTTAGAACACGGCTGGCATAATAAATGACGTGCAGAAGCTTGTTATGCCTCTGTCCCAATACTGCACCAATGGCATGGTCACTGGCATCACACATTAGTTTGAATGGCAATGTCCAGTCTGGTGCAGAGATAACTGGTGCTATGACCAGTTTGGCTTTCAGGGTCTCAAATGCCTGCAGACACTGTCTGTCAAACACAAATGGTGTGTCTGCAGCTAGCAGGTTGCTCAGAGGTTTAGCAATTTTCGAAAAGTCCTTTATAAACCTTCTATAGAATCCTGCATGTCCCAGAAAGCTTCTGATTGCCTTAACATTGGCAAGTGGTGGTAATTTTTCAATTACCTCTACCTTTGCCTTATCCACCTCTATTCTCTTGCTTGAAATTTTGTGTCCAAGGACAATTCCTTCAGTCACCATAAAGTGACATTTCTCCCAGTTTAAAACCAGGTTAGTCTCTTGGCACCTTTTCAGGACAAGTGCTAGGTGGTTAAGACAGGAGCTGAATGAGTCCCCATATACTGAGAAGTCATCCATGAAGACTTCCAGGAATTTCTCCACCATATCAGAGAAGATGGATAGCATGCATCTCTGAAAGGTTGCAGGAGCATTACACAGACCAAAAGGCATCCTCCTGTAGGCAAACACGCCGGAAGGGCAAGTGAATGCTGTTTTCTCTTGGTCCTGAGGATCTACTGCAATTTGGTTGTAGCCTGAATAACCATCCAAAAAGCAATAATAATCATGACCAGCTAGTCTTTCTAGCATTTGGCCTATGAATGGTAAAGGAAAATGATCCTTTCTGGTGGCTGTATTGAGCCTTCTATAGTCAATACACATACGCCACCATGTGACTGTTCTTGTAGGAACCAGTTCATTTTTTTCATTATGAACTACTGTCATGCCTCCCTTCTTGGGGACAACTTGGACAGGACTCACCCAGGGGCTATCAGAAATGGGATAAATAATCCCAGCCTCTAGTAATTTAGTGACCTCTTTCTGCACCACCTCCTTCATGGCTGGATTTAGCCGCCTTTGTGGTTGGACCATTGGTTTGGCATTATCCTCCAATAGGATCTTGTGCATGCATCTTGCTGGGCTAATGCGCTTAAGATCACTTATGGACCACCCAAGAGCTGTCTTGTGTGTCCTTAGCACTTGAATCAGTGCTTCCTCTTCCTGTGGATTTAAAGCAGAGCTTATAATCACTAGAAAAGTGTCACCCTCTCCCAGAAATGCATAATTCAAGGATGGTGGTAGTGGTTTGAGTTCAGGTTTGGAAGGCTTATCCTCCTCCTGAGGAATTTTCAAAAATTCTTTTGTTTCCTCTAGTTTTTCCTGATCAGGCTGAGCATCTTTGAAGATGTCCTCAAGCTCTGATTCTAGACTTTCAGTCATATTGACCTCTTCCACTAAAGAGTCAATAATGTCAGCGCCCATGCAGTCATTTGGTGTGTCTGGATGCTACATAGCTTTTACAGCATTCAACTTGAACTCATCCTCATTGACTCTCAGAGTTACTTCCCCTTTTTGTACATCAATGAGAGTTCGTCCAGTTGCTAGGAAAGGTCTTCCTAGAATGAGAGTTGCACTCTTGTGCTCCTCCATTTCCAGCACTACAAAGTCAGTTGGAAAGGCAAATGGCGCAACCTTGACAATCATGTCCTCAATTATGCCTGATGGATATTTAATGGAGCCATCAGCAAGTTGGAGACATATCCGGGTTGGTTTGACTTCTTCAGTCAACCTAAGCTTTCTGATAGTAGATGCAGGTATTAGATTGATGCTTGCTCCAAGATCACACAGGGCTATCTTGGTGCAAGCACCTTCTAATGTGCATGGTATCATAAAGCTTCCTGGATCTTGAAGCTTTTCTGGTGAGCTTTTCAGGATGACTGCACTGCATTCTTCAGTGAGAAATACTTTTTCAGTTTCTCTCCAATCCTTCTTATGACTTAAGATCTCTTTCATGAACTTAGCATAAGAGGGTATTTGCTCAAGTGCCTCTGCAAACGGAATCTTTATTTCAAGAGTCCTTAGGTAGTCTGCAAAGCGGGCAAATTGCTTATCCTGCTCCGCTTGGCGGAGTTTCTGAGGATAAGGCATCTTGGCTTTATATTCCTCAACCTTAGTTGCTGCAGGTTTATTCCTTACAGAAGTGGTTGGAGAAGCCTTTTTAGAGGGGTTACTATCAGCACTCTCAGGTGTCTGATTCCCCATTTGCGTTTGAACGCAAGGGTTGGGTGGAAAATGGGCGTTTAACGCCAACTTTTCCCCCTTTTCTGGCGTTTGAACGCCAGAACTGGGCAAGGAATGGGCGTTTAACGCCAGCTTTCTCCCATTTTCTGGCGTTTGAATGCCAAGAGTATTCCTCTCTGGGCTCTTACTGTCCTCAGAGGGATTTTGGATAGTGGTTTGGCTATCCTCTGTCAATTGTTCCTTTATTGGCTTTTTGCTACTTTGAGCAGTGTTATTCAATGTCTTCCCACTCCTCAGTTGAACTGCTTGGCATTCTTCTGTTATCTGTTTAGATAGCTGCTGTTTTGCCTGATTCAACTGTGCTTCTATGTTCTTGTTAGCAATTTTAGTTTCTTGGAGCATCTCTTTAAATTCTGCTAACTGTTTTGTCATCAGGTGTAATTGCTGATTAAGCTCAACCATCTGTTCTTGAGGATTAGGATCAGTGGCTATTGCCATAACTTCTTCTTTTGTAGAGAACTCATTGCTAGAGTACAAATGTTGATTTCTAGCAACAGTATCTATGAGCTTTTGAGCCTCCTCAATCGTCTTCCTCATATGTATAGATCCACCAGCTGAGTGGTCTAGAGACATCTGAGCCTTTTCTGTAAGCCCATAGTAAAAGATGTCTAACTGTACCCACTCTGAAAACATTTCAGAGGGGCATTTTCTTAGCATACCTCTATACCTCTCCCAGGCATTATAAAGGGATTCATTATCCTCTTGTATAAAGCCTTGGATGTCCAGCCTTAGCTGTGTCATCCTTTTTGGAGGGTAAAATTGATTCAGGAATTTGTCTGATAACTATTTCCATGTCTTTATGCTTGCTGTAGGTTGGTTATTCAACCATTTCTTAGCTTGATCTTTTACAGCAAATGGAAACAGTAATAATCTGTAGACATCCTGATCCACCTCTTTATCACGTACTGTGTCAGCAAGTTGTAAGAATTGTGCCAGAAACTCAGTAGGTTCTTCTTGTGGAAGACCGGAATACTGGCAATTTTGCTGCACCATGATAATGAGTTGAGGGTTTAGCTCAAAGCTGCTTGCTTTGATGGGAGGTATACAGATGCTACTCCCATATGCAGCTGTAATGGGGTTAGCATATGACCCCAAAGTCCTTCTGGACTGCTCAATTCCACTTAGGTCCATGATAGAGAAAGGGAAATGATATGGATTGCAAGTAGATCTTTTTTTTTTAGTTGACCGAGAAAAAAAATTAAGATAAAATAAATGGAAAATAAAATAAAATTTCGAAAACTAAAAGAAAATAAGATCAAAACAAATTAAAAAAACTAAATCAATTAGTTAACTAAAAAGATTTTGGAATTAGCAATTGAAAAGATATGATTGAAAATTATTTTGAAAAGATTTGATTTTTGAGATGAGGAAAGAGAAAAACAACAAGATGACACCAAACTTAAAATTTTTAGAAAATCAAACACAAATTTTCAAAAATTTTAAAGGAAAACACAAAGAGGACACCAAACTTAGAATTTTTAAAGAACAAGAAAGGACTAAGAACATGCAAATTCGAAAAATTTAAAAGAAAACAAAAGCATGCAATTGACACCAAACTAAAAATATGAAACTAAACTCAAATAATAGACTCTAAACCAACAAAAATAAAACAGTCCTAATCTAAGCAACAAGATAGACCGTCAGTTGTCCAAACTCGAACAATCTCCGGCAACGGCGCCAAAAACTTGGTGCACGACGTTGCAATCACACTTTTGCAATCCCGCACAACTAACCAGCAAGTGCACTGGGTCGTCCAAGTAATACCTTACGTGAGTAAGTGTCGATCCCACGGAGACTGTCGGCTTGAAGCAAGCTATGGTTATCTTGTAACTCTTAGTCAGGATATCAATAATTATCAGGGTTGATTGTAAAAAGTAAAAGAACATGAAAATAGTACTTGTTTTGCAGTAATAGAGAACAGGTTGAGGTTTTGGAGATGCTCTATCTTCTGAATCTCTGCTTTCCTACTGTCTTCTTCTTCAAGCACGCAAGACTCCTTCCATGGCAAGCTGTATGTAGGGTTTCACCGTTGTCAATGGCTACCTCCCATCCTCTCAGTGAAAATGTTCAACGCGCTCTGTCACTGTACGGCTAATCATCTGTCGGTTCTCAATCGGGTTGGAATAGAATCCAGTGATTCTTTTGCGTCTGTCACTAACGCCCAGCCTTCAGGAGTTTGAAGCTCGTCACAGTCATTCAATCCTTGAATCCTACTCAGAATACCACAAACAAGGTTTAGACCTTCCGGATTCTCTTGAATGCCGCCATCAATTCTAGCTTATACCACGAAGATTCTGATTAAGGAATCCAAGAGATATCTACTCAATCTAAGGTAGAATGGAGGTGGTTGTCAGGCACACGTTCATAGTTGAGAATGATGATGAGTGTCACGGATCATCACATTCATCAGGTTTAAGAACAAATAATATCTTAGAATGGAAGCAAGCATGATTGAATGAAAAACAGTAGTAATTGCATTAATCCATCAAGACACATCAGAGCTCCTCACCCCCAACCATGGGGTTTAGAGACTCATGCTGTAGAAGATACAATGAGAAACGTGTAAAGTGTCATGAGGTCCAGATACAATGTCAAAAGATCCTATTAATAGTGAACTAGTAACCTAGGGTATACAGAAATGAGTAAATGACGTAAAAATCCACTTCTGGGTCCACTTAGTGTGTTCTTGGGCTGAGCATTGAAGCTTTCATGTGTAGAGACTTTTTCTGGAGTTAAACGCCAGCTTTTGTGCCAGTTTGGGCATTTAACTCCAATTTTTATGCCAGTTCCAGCGTTAAACGCTAGGAATTCTGAAGCTGATTTTCAACGCCGATTTGGGCCATCAAATCTCGGGCAAAGTATGGACTATTATACATTGCTGGAAAGCCCAGGATGTCTACTTTCCAACGCCGTTGAGAGCGTGCCAATTGGGCTTCTGTAGCTCCAGAAAATCCACTTCGAGTATAGGAAGGTCAGAATCCAACAGCATCTGCAGTCCTTTTTAGCCTCTGAATCAGATTTTTGCTCAGGACCCTCAATTTCAGCCAGAAAATACCTGAAATCACAGAAAAACACACAAACTCATAGTAAAGTCCAGAAAAGTGAATTTTAACTAAAAACTAATAAAAATATAATAAAAACTAATTAAAACATACAAAAAACATACTGAAAATAATGCCAAAAAGCGTATAAATTATCCGCTCATTAACCACCATCCCCACCGTAAGTGGGATAATACCACCATCCCCACAACTACACCGCAACACTAAGCAAGAGGGACAAAACCCATGTCCTTGCATCTATTAGGTGCAGGTGTGTCATGGTGCACGAAATTGTGATCTCAATGGCGCTAACAACTTGGTACACACAATTGTAATATCACTCTTTTTCACAACGTCGCACAACTAACCAGCAAGTGCACTGGATCGTCCAAGTAATAAACCTTACGTGAGTAAGGGTCGATCCCACAGGGATTGTTGGTATGAAGCAAGCTATGGTCATCTTGTAAATCTCAGTCAGGCAGATTCTAATAGTTATGATGGTTTTCGAATATAAAGATAAATAAAGCATAAAATAGAGATAGAGATACTTATGTAAATCATTGGTGGGGATTTCGGATAAGTGTATGGAGATGCTTGTCCCTTCTGAATCTCTGTTTTCCTACTGCCTTCATCCAATCATTCTTACTCCTTTCTATGGCAAGCTGTATGTAGGGCGTCACCGTTGTCAATGGCTACTTCCCATCCTCTCAGTGAAAATGGTCCAAATGCACTGTCACAGCACGGCTAATCATCTGTCGGTTCTCGATCATGTTGGAATAGGATCCATTGATCCTTTTGCATCTGTCACTACACCCAACACTCGCGAGTTTGAAGCTTGTCACAGTCATCCCATCTCAGATCCTACTCGGAATACCACAGACAAGGTTTAGACTTTCCAGATCTTAGGAATGGCTGCCAATAATTCTAGCTTATACCACGAAGACTCCAATCTTTTGGAATGGAGACTAAGAGATATGTGCTCGATCTAAGGTAGAACGAAAGTGGTTGTCAGGCACGCGTTCATAGGTGAGAATGATGATGAGTATCACGGATCATCACATTCATCATGTTGAAGTGCAGCGAATATCTTAGAATAAGAATAAGCTTGAATTGAATAGGAGAATAATAGTAAATTCATTAATACTTGAGGAACAGCAGAGCTCCACACCTTTAATCTATGGTGTGTAGAAACTCCACCGTAGAAAGTACATAAGTACAAGGTCTAGGCATGGCTGAATGGCCAGCCTCCCCAAATGTCATATGAAATCAAAAATAGGGAAAAAGACCTGGTCAAAAAGAAGACTCCAATACAATAGTAAAAAGTTCTATTTGTACTAAACTAGTTACTAGGGTTTACAAAAATAAGTCTTAGTGCAGAAATCCACTTCTGGGGCCCACTTTGGTGTGTGCTTGGGCTGAGCTTGAGCTTTTCACGTGCAGAGGCTTCTCTTGGGGTTAAACGCCAAGTTGTAACGTGTTTTTGGCATTTAACTCTGGTTTGTGACGTGTTTTTGGCGTTTTACTCCAGAATGCAGCATGGAACTGGCGTTGAACGCCAGTTTGCGTCATCTAATCTCGAATAAAGTATAAACTATTATATATTTCTGGAAAGCCCTGGATGTCTACTTTCCAACGCAATTAAGCGCGCACCATTTGGAGTTCTGTAGCTCCAGAAAATCCATTTCGAGTGCAGCGAGGTCAGAATCCAACAGCATCTGTAGTCCTTTTTCAGCCTCCTATCAGATTTTTGCTCAGGTCCTTCAATTTCAGCCAGAAAATACCTGAAATCACAGAAAAACACACAAACTCATAGTAAAGTCAAGAAATGTGAATTTTACATAAAAACTAATAAAAACATCCCTAAAAGTAGCTAGATCTTACTAAAAACTACCTAAAAACAATGCCAAAAAGCATATAAATTATCCACTCATCACAATACCAAACTTAAATTGTTGCTTGTCCCCAAGCAACTAAAAATCAAATAGGATAAAAAGAAGAGAATATACTATAAATCCCAAAATATCAATGAATATTAGTTCTAATTAGATAAGCGGGACTTGTAGCATTTTGCTTCTAAACAGTTTTGGCATCTCACTTTATCATTTGAAGTTTAGAATGATTGGCATCTTGAGGAATTTAGAGTTCAGATAGTGTTATTGATTATCCTAGTTTATTATGTTGATTTTTGAACATAGCTACTTTATAAGTCTTGGCCGTGGCCCTAAGCACTTTGTTTTCCAATATTACCATCGGATACATAAATGCCACAGACACATGACTGGGTGAACCTTTTCAGATTGTGACTCAGCTTTTCTAAAGTCCCCAGTTAGAGGTGTCCAAAGTTCTTAAGCACACTTTTTTTGATTTGGATCACGACTTTAACCACTCAGTCTCAAGCTTTTCACTTGGACCTTCATGCCACAAGCACATGGTTAGGGACAGCTTGATTTAGCCGCTTAGGCCTGGATTTTATTTCCTTGGGCCCTCCTATCCATTGATGCTCAAAGCCTTGGATCCTTTTTATCCTTGCCTTTTGGTTTTAAGGGCTATTGGCTTTTTCTTGCTTGCTTTTTTTTTCGCCATTTTTTTTTCGCAAGCTTCTTCTTTTTCACTGCTTTTTCTTGCTTCAAGAATCAATTTCATGATTTTTCAGATTATCAATAACATTTTTCTTTGTTCATCATTCTTTCAAGAGCCAACAATTTTAACATTTATAAACAACAAGATAAAAATATGCACTGTTTAAGCATTCATTCAGAAAACAAAAAGTATTGTCACCACATCAATATAATTAAACTAATTTCAAGGATGAATTCGAAACTCATGTACTTTTTGTTCTTTTGTATTAAAAACAGTTTTCATTTAAGAAAGGTGAAGGATTTATGGAATTACTCATAGCCTTCAGACATAGACACTAGACACTAATGATCATGTAATAAAGACACAAACATAGACAAACATAAAGCTCAAAAACTGAAAAACAGAAAGATAAGAACAAGGAAGTTAAGGAATGAGTCCACCTTAGTGATGGTGGCGCCTTCTTCTTGAAGGACCAATGGTGTTCTTGAGCTCCTCTATGTCTCTTCCTTGCCTTTGTTGCTCCTCCCTCAAAGCTCTTTGATCTTCTCTAATCTCATTGAGAATGATGGAGTGTTCTTGGTGTTCCACCCTTAATTGGTTCATGTCATGACTTAATCCTTCTAGAGAAGTATTGAGTTGTTCCCAATAGTTGTTTGGATGAAAATGCATCCCTTAAGGCATCTCAGGGATTTCTTAATGATGAGCTTCCTCATGCGTCTCTTGAGATCCATGAATGGACTCTCTTGTTTGCTCCATCCTCTTCTTAGTGATGGGCTTGTCCTCTTCAATGAGGATGTTTCCTTCTATGACAACTCCAACTAAGTAGCATAGATGGCAAATGAGATGAGGAAAAGCTAGCCTTGCCAAGGTAGATGGCTTTTCGGCTACTTTGTAGAGTTCTAGAGAGATGACTTCATGAACTTCTACTTCCTCTCCAATCATGATGCTATGGATCATGATGGAGCGTTGGATGAACTCCAACCATCCTCTAGCCATAGGCTTAAGGTCCAGTCTTCTCAATTGAACCGGCTTGCCTTTTGAGTCTCTTTTCCATTGAGCTCCTTCCATACATATGTCCATGAGGACTTGGTCCAATATTTGATCAAAGTTGACCCTTCTAGTGCAGGGGCGTGCGTCTTCTTGCATCATAGGCAAGTTGAATGCCAACCTTACATTTTCCGAACTGAAATCTAAGCATTTCCCCCGAACCATTGTAAGATAATTCTTTGGATTCGGGTTCATACTTTGATCATGGTTCCTAGTGATCCATGCATTGGCATAGAACTCTTGAACCATTAAGATTCTGACTTGTTGAATGGGGTTGGTAAGAACTTCCTAACCTCCTCTTAGGATCTCATGTCGGATCTCCGGATACTCATTTTTCTTGAGCATGAATGGGACCTCAGGGATCACCTTTTTCTTGGCCATAACTTCATAAGTAGTCTTGATGGACTTTTGAGATGAATCTCTCCATCTCCCATGACTCAGAGGTGGAAGCCCTTGCCTTCTCTTTCCTCTTTCTTGAGGTTTCTCTGGCCTTAGGTGCCATCAATGGTTATGGAAAAACAAAAAAGCTATGCTTTTACCACACCAAACTTAGAATGTTGCTCACCCTCGAGCAAAAGAAGAAAGAAAAGAAGAAGAAGAAGATATGAAGGAGAGGGAGAGAGGTGTAGGTTTCGGCCAAGGGGGAGAAGAGAGGGTAATGTTGTGTGAAAATGAAGAAGGATGGAGGGGTTTATATAGTGGAGGGAGAGGGGATTAGGTTCGGTCATTTAGGGTGGGTTTGGGTGGGAAAGAGATTTTGAATTTGAAAGTAGGTGAGGTTTATGGAGAAAAGTGGATGGATGTGATTGGTGAAGAGGTAATGGGGAAGAGAGATTGAGGTGATTGGTAAAGGGTATAGTGTTATTGGATTGTGTGAAGAAGAGAGATGTGGGGTAGGTGGGGATCCTGTGGGGTCCACAGATCCTGAGGTGATCCTGTGGGGTCCACAGATCCTGAAGTGTCAAGGATTTCTCATCCCTGCACCTTTTAGGCGTGTAAAACGCCCTCTGTATGCAATCCTGGCGTTTAACGCTAGATTTATGCTTGTTTCTGGCGTTAAACGCCCAAAAGTAGCTTGTTTATGGCATTTAACGCCAGCTTGATGCTTGTTTCTGGCGTTAAACGCCAAACAGATGCTTGTTTCTGGCATTTAAACGCCAGACAGCTCTTCCTCCAGGGTGTGCTTTTTCTTCTACTGTTTTTGATTCTGTTTTTAATTTTTGCAATTGTTTTGTGACTCCACATGATCATAAACCTAATAAAACATAAAAGAACAATAGAAATATAGATAAATAAAAATTGGGTTGCCTCCCAATAAGCGCTTCTTTAATGTCAATAGCTTGACAGTGAGCTCTCATGGAGCTTCACAGATGTTCAGAGCATTGTTGGGACCTCCCAACACCAAAGTTAGAGTTTGAATATGGGGGTTCAACACCAAACTTAAAGTTTGGTTGTAGCCTCCCAACACCAAACTTAGAGTTTGATTGTGGGGGCTTTGTTTGACTTTGTATTGAGAGAAGCTTATCGTGCCTCTTTTCCATGTTTACAGAAGGATAACCTTGAGATTTAAACACAAGGTAGTTGATAGCGCGAAATTGTGAAAAATACTTTTCACAACTCAAATAATCCCCGGTAATGAATCCAAAAACTTGGTGTTCAATACCATGGCATAAACACAACTTCGCACAACTAACCAGCAAGTGTACTGGGTCGTCCAAGTAATAAACCTTACGCGAGTAAGGGTCGATCCCACAGAGATTGTTGGTATGAAGCAAGCTATGGTCACCTTGTAAATCTCAGTCAGGCAAACTCAAATGGATATGGGTGATATACGAATAAAACATAAAGATAAAGATAGAGATACTTATGTAATTCATTGGTGGGAATTTCAGATAAGCGCATGAAGATGCTGTGTCCCTTCCGTCTCTCTGCTTTCCTACTGTCTTCATCCAATCCTTCTTACTCCTTTCCATGGCAAGCTTATGCAAGGGTTTCACCGTTGTCAGTGGCTACCTCCCATCCTCTCAGTGGAAATGTTCAACGCACCCTGTCACGGCACGGCTATCCATCTGTCGGTTCTCAATCAGGCCGGAATAGAATCCAGTGATTCTTTTGCGTCTGTCACTAACGCCCCGCCCTCAGGAGTTTGAAGCTCGTCACAGTCATTCAATCATTGAATCCTACTCAGAATACCACAGACAAGGTTAGACCTTCCGGATTCTCTTGAATGCCGCCATCAGTTCTAGCCTATACCACGAAGACTCTGATCTCACGGAATGGCTGGCTCGGTTGTCAGGCGATCAACCATGCATCGTGTATCAGGAATCCAAGAGATATCCACCCAATCTAAGGTAGAACGGAGGTGGTTGTCAGGCACACGTTCATAGGTGAGAATGATGATGAGTGTCACGGATCATCACATTCATCAAGTTGAAGAACAAGTGGTATCTTAGAACAAGAACAAGCGGAATTGAATAGAAGAACAATAGTAATTGCATTAATACTCGAGGTACAGCAGAGCTCCACACCTTAATCTATGGTGTGTAGAAACTCCACCGTTGAAAATACATAAGAACAAGGTCTAGGCATGGCCGAATGGCCAGCCTCCCAAAGAGGGTTCAATCATAAAAACATGATCAAAAGCTCCCAATACAATAGTAAAAGGTCCTACTTATAGAGAACTAGTAGCCTAAGGTTTACAGAGATGAGTAAATGACATAAAAATCCACTTCCGGGCCCACTTGGTGTGTGCTTGGGCTGAGCAATGAAGCATTTTCGTGTAGAGACTCTTCTTGGAGTTAAACGCCAGCTTTTATGCCAGTTTGGGCGTTTAACTCCCACTTTGGTGCCAGTTCCGGCGTTTAACGCTGGGAATTCTGAAGGTGACTTTGACCGCCGGTTTGGGCCATCAAATCTTGGGCAAAGTATGGAATATCATATATTGCTGGAAAGCCCAGGATGTCTACTTTCCAACGCCGTTGAGAGCGCGCCAATTGGGCTTCTGTAGCTCCAGAAAGGCCACTTCGAGTGCAGGGAGGTCAGAATCCAACAGCATCTGCAGTCCTTTTCAGTCTCTGAATCAGATTTTTGCTCAGGTCCCTCAATTTCAGCCAGAAAATACCTGAAATCACAGAAAAACACACAAACTCATAGTAAAGTCCAGAAAAGTGAATTTTAACTAAAAACTAATAAAAATATACTAAAAACTAACTAGATCATACTAAAAACATACTAAAAACAATGCCAAAAAGCGTACAAATTATCCGCTCATCACAACACCAAACTTAAATTGTTGCTTGTCCTCAAGCAACTGAAAATCAAACAAGATAAAAAGAAGAGAATATGCAATGAATTCCAAAAACGTCTATGAAGATCAGTATCAATTAGATGAGCGGGGCTTTTAGCTTTTTGCCTCTGAACAGTTTTGGCATCTCACTCTATCCTTTGAAATTCAGAATGATTGGCTTCTTTAGGAACTCAAAATCCGGATAGTGTCATTGATTCTCCTAGTTAAGTATGATGATTCTTGAACACAGCTACTTATTGAGTCTTGGCCGTGGCCCAAAGCACTCTGTCTTCCAGTATTACCACCGGATACATACATGCCACAAACACATAATTGGGTGAACCTTTTCAGATTGTGACTCAGCTTTGCTAGAGTCCCCAACTAGAGGTGTCCAGGGTTCTTAAGCACACTCTTTTTGCCTTAGATCACAACTTTATTTCTTTCTTTTTCTCTCTTTTTTTTCGTTTTCTTTTCTTTTCTTTTTTTTTTCGTCCTTCTCTCTTTTTTTTTTTTTTTGTATTCACTGCTTTTTCTTGCATCAAGAATCATTTTTATGATTTTTCAGATCCTCAGTAACATGTCTCCTTTTTCATCATTCTTTCAAGAGCCAACATTCATGAACCACAAATTCAAAATACATATGCACTGTTTAAGCATACATTCAGAAAACAAAAGTATTGCCACCACATCAAAATAATCAAACTGTTATAAAATTCAAAATTCATGCAATTCTTTTCTTTTTCAATTAAGAACATTTTTCATTTAAGAAAGGTGATGAATTCATAGGACATTCATAACTTTAAGGCATAGACACTAAGACACTACAAGACACAAACATAGATAAACATAAGCACTAAAATTCGAAAAACAGAAAAATAAAGAACAAGGAAATTAAAGAACGGGTCCACCTTAGTGATGGCGGCTTGTTCTTCCTCTTGAAGATCCAATGGAGTGCTTGAGCTCCTCAATGTCTCTTCCTTGTCTTTGTTGCTCCTCTCTCATGATTCTTTGATCTTCTCTAATTTCATGGAGGATGATGGAGTGTTCTTGGTGCTCCACCCTTAGTTGTCCCATGTTGGAATTCAATTCTCCTATGGAGGTGTTTAGTTGCTCCCAATAGTTTTGTGGAGGAAAGTGCATCCCTTGAGGCATCTCATGATGAGTGGGGTCTCTTGTGTGCTCCATCCTCTTCTTAGTGATGGGCTTGTCCTCATCAATGGGGATGTCTCCCTCTATGTCAACTCCAACTGAATAACAGAGGTGACAAATGAGATGAGAAAAGGCTAACCTTGCCAAGGTAGAGGACTTGTCTGCCACCTTATAAAGTTCTTGAGCTATAACCTCATGAACTTCTATTTCTTCTCCAATCATGATGCTATGAATCATGATAGCCCAGTCTATAGTAACTTCGGACCGGTTGCTAGTGGGAATGATTGAGCGTTGGATGAACTCCAACCATCCCCTAGCCACAGGCTTGAGGTCATGCCTTCTCAGTTGAACCGGCTTCCCTCTTGAATCTCTCTTCCATTGGGCGCCCTCTTCACAAATGTCTGTGAGGACTTGGTCCAACCTTTGATCAAAGTTGACCCTTCTAGTGTAAGGATGTTCATCTCCTTGCATCATGGGCAAGTTGAATGCCAACCTTACATTTTCCAGACTAAAATCCAAGTATTTCCCCCGAACCATAGTAAGCCAATTCTTTGGATCCGGGTTCACACTTTGGTCATGGTTCTTGGTGATCCATGCATTGGCATAGAGCTCTTGAACCATTAAGATTCCGACTTGTTGAATGGGGTTGGTAAGAACTTCCCAACCTCTTCTTCGGATCTCATGTCGGATCTCCGGATATTCACTCTTTTTGAGTGAAAATGGGACCTCAGGGATCACCTTCTTCAAGGCCACAACTTCATAGAAGTGGTCTTGATGCACCCTTGAGATGAATCTCTCCATCTCCCATGACTCGGAGGTGGAAACTTTTGCCTTCCCTTTCCTCTTTCTAGAGGTTTCTCCGGCCTTGGATGCCATAAATGGTTATGGAAAAACAAAAAGCAATGCTTTTATCACACCAAACTTAAAAGGTTTGCTCGTCCTCGAGCAAAAGAAGAAAGAAGAGAGTAGAAGAAGAAGAAATAGAGGAGATGGAAATGGCCTTTTGGTTCGGCTATAGGAGGGAGAAGTAGTGTTTATGTTGTGTGAAAATGAAGGAGTGAAGATGGTTTATATAGGAGTGGGGGAAGGGTGATGTTCGGCTTTGGGAGGGTGGGTTTGGGTGGGAAAGTGGTTTGAATTTGAATGGTAGGGTAGGTGGGATTTTATGAAGGATGGATGTGAGTGGTGAAGAGAAAGATGGGATTTGATAGGTGAAGGGTTTTTTGGGGAAGAGGTGTTGAGGTGATTGGTGAATGGGTGAAGAAGAGAGAGAGTGGTGGGGTAGGTGGGGATCCTGTGGGGTCCACAGATCCTGAGGTGTCAAGGAAAAGTCATCTCTGCACCAAATGGCAAGCAAAAATGCGTTTTTAGCCAATTCTGGCGTTAAACGCCGGGCTGGTGCCCATTTCTAGCGTTTAACGCCAGCTTCTTACCCTTCTCTGGCGTTTAACGCCAGTCTGGTGCCCCTTTCTGGCATTAAACGCCCAGAATGGTGCCAGACTGGGCGTTAAACGCCCAACTGCTAGCCTTACTGGCGTTTAAACGCCAGTAGGTTCTTCCTCCAGGGTGTGCTGTTTTTCTTCCTGTTTTTCTTTCTGTTTTTGCTTTTTCAATTGATTTTGTGACTTCTCATGATCATCAACCTACAGAAAACATAAAATAACAAAAAGAGAATAGATAAAATATAACATTGGGTTGCCTCCCAACAAGCGCTTCTTTAATGTCAGTAGCTTGACAGAGGGCTCTCATGGAGCCTCACAGATACTCAGAGCAATGTTGGATCCTCCCAACACCAAACTTAGAGTTTGAATGTGGGGGTTCAACACCAAACTTAGAAGTTGGTTGTGGCCTCCCAACACCAAACTTAGAGTTTGACTGTGGGGGCTCTGTTTGGCTCTGTTTTGAGAGAAGCTCTTCATGCTTCCTCTCCATGGTGACAGAGGGATATCCTTGAGCCTTAAACACAAAGGATTCTTCATTCACTTGAGTGATCAATTCTCCTCTATCAATATCAATCACAGCCTTTGCTGTGGCTAGGAAGGGTCTGCCAAGGATGATGGATTCATCCATGCACTTCCCAGTCTCTAGGACTATGAAATCAGCAGGGATGTAATGGTCTTCAACCTTTACCAGAACATCCTCTACAAGTCCATAAGCTTGTTTTCTTGAGTTGTCTGCCATCTCTAGTGAAATTTTTGCAGCTTGCACCTCAAAGATCCCTAGCTTCTCCATTACAGAGAGAGGCATGAGGTTTACACTTGACCCTAAGTCACACAAGGCCTTCTTGAAGGTCATGGTGCCTATGGTACAAGGTATTGAAAACTTCCCAGGATCCTGTCTCTTTTGAGGCAGTTTTTGCCTAGACAAGTCATCCAGTTCTTTGGTGAGCAAAGGGGGTTCATCATCCCAAGTCTCATTTCCAAATAACTTGTCATTTAGCTTCATGATTGCACCAAGGTATTTAGCAACTTGCTCTTCAGTGACATACTCATCCTCTTCAGAGGAAGAATACTCATCAGAGCTCATGAATGGCAGAAGTAAGTCCAATGGAATCTCTATGGTCTCATTTTGAGCCTCAGATTCCCATGGTTCCTCATTGGGGAACTCATTGGAGGCCAGTGGATGTCCATTGAGGTCTTCCTCAGTGGCGTTCACAGCCTCTTCCTCCTCTCCAAATTCGGCCATGTTGATGGCTTTGCACTCTCTTTTTGGATTTTCTTCTGTATTGCTTGGAAGAGTACTATGAGGGAGTTCAGTAATTTTCTTGCTTAGCTGACCCACTTGTGCCTCCAAATTTCTAATGGAGGACCTTGTTTCAGTCATGAAACTTTGAGTGGTTTTGATTAGATCAGAGACCATGGTTGCTAAGTCAGAGGTGTTCTGCTTAGAACTCTCTGTCTGTTGCTGAGAAGATGATGGAAAAGGCTTGCCATTGCTAAACCTGTTTCTTCCACCATTATTATTGTTGAAACCTTGTTGAGGTCTCTGTTGATCCTTCCATGAAAGATTTGGATGATATCTCCATGAAGGATTATAGGTGTTTCCATAGGGGTCTCCCATGTAATTCACCTCTTCCATTGAAGGGTTCTCAGGATCATAAGCTTCTTCCTCAGATAAAGCTTCCTTAGTACTGTGGTGCACGAAATTGCAATCACACTTTTGCAATCCCGCACAACTAACCAGCAAGTGTACTGGGTCGTCCAAGTAATACCTTGCGTGAGCAAGGGTCGATCCCACAGAGATTGTCGGCTTAAAGCAAGCTATGGTTCTCTTGTAAATCTTAGTCAGGATATCAGAAATTATCAGGATTGATTGTGAAAAGCAAAAGAACATGAAATGATTACTTGTTTTGCAGTAATGGAGAATAGGTTGAGGTTTGGAGATGCTCCATCTTCTGAATCTCTGCTTTCCTACTGTCTTCTTCTTCAAACACGCAAGTCTCCTTCCATGGCAAGCTGTATGTAGGGTTTCACCGTTGTCAATGGCTACCTCCCATCCTCTCAGTGAAAGCGATTGCATATGCTCTGTCACAGCATAGCGGAATTCATCTGTCGATTCTCAATCAGGCCGGAATAGAATCCAATGATTCCTTTGCGTCTGTCACTAACGCCCCGCCTTCAGGAGTTTGAAGCACGTCACAGTCATTCAATCATTGAATCCTACTCAGAATACCACAGACAAGGTTTAGACCTTCCGGATTCTCTTGAATGCCGCCATCAATTCTAGCTTATACCACGAAGAGTCCGGTTAAAGAATCCAAGAGATAACTACTTAATCTAAGGTAGAACGGAGGTGGTTGTCAGGCACGCGTTCATAGTTGAGAATGATGATGATTGTCACGGATCATCACATTCATCCGGATTAATAACAAGTATTATCTTAGAATGGAAGCAAGCATGATTGAATAAGAAACAATAGTAATTGCATTAATCCATCAAGACACAGCAGAGCTCCTCACCCCCAACCATGGGGTTTAGAGACTCATGCTGTGGAAAGTACACAAAGAAAACGTGTAAAGTGTCATGAGGTCATAAGGTCTCTAGATACAATGTAAAAAGATCCTATTAATAGTAAATTAGTAGCCTAGGGTGTACAGAAATGAGTAGATGACGTAAAAATCCACTTTTGGGTCCACTTGGTGTGTGCTTGGGCTGAGCAATGAAGCTTTTATGTGTAGAGACGTTTTCTGGAGTTAAACGCCAGTTCTCATGCCAGTTTGGGCGTTTAACTCCAAGTTTTATGCCAGTTCCGGCGTTTAACGCTGGAATTTCTGAGGGAGACTTTGGGCGCCGGTTTGAGCCATCAAATCTTGGGCAAAGTATGGACTATCATATATTGCTGGAAAGCCCAGGATGTCTACTTTCCAATGCCGTTGAGAGCACGCCAATTGGGCTTCTGTAGCTCCAGAAAATCCACTTCGAGTGCAGGGAGGTCAGAATCCAACAGCATCGCAGTCCTTTTTGGTCTCAGAATCAGATTTTTGCTCAGGACCCTCAATTTCAGCCAGAAAATACCTGAAATCACAGAAAAACACACAAACTCATAGTAAAGTCCAGAAAAGTGAATATTAGCTAAAAACTAATAAAAATATACTAAAAACTAACTAGATTATACTAAAAACATACTAAAAACAATGCCAAAAAGCATACAAATTATCCGCTCATCACAACACCAAACTTAAATTGTTGCTTGTCCCCAAGCAACTGAAAATCAAAATAGGATAAAAAGAAGAGAATATACTATAGACTCCAAAATATCAAGGAAACATAGCTCCAATTAGATGAGCGGGACTAGTAGCTTTTTGCCTCCGAACAGTTTTGGCATCTCACTCTATCCCTTGAAGTTCAGAATGATTGGCATCTATAAGAACTCAGAACTCAGATAGTGTTATTGATTCTCTTAGTTGAGCATAATGATTCTTGAACATAGCTAGTGTATGAGTCTTGGCTGTGGCCCAAAGCACTCTGTCTTCCAGTATTACCACCAGATACATTCATGCCACAGACACATAATTGGGTGAACCTTTTCAGATTGTGACTCAGCTTTGCTAAAGTCCCCAATTAGAGGTGTCCAAGGTTATTAAGCACACTCTTGTTGCCTTGAATCTTTATTTCTTTCTTTTTCTTTTTCTTTTCTTCTTCTCTTTTCTGTTTTTTTTCGAATTTTTTTTTTTTGTATCCACTGCTTTTTCTTGCTTCAAGAATTAGTCTAATGATTTTTAGATCCTCAATAACAGTTCTCTTTTTCCTCATTCTTTCAAGAGCCAACAATTTTAACATTCTCAAAACAACAAATTCAAGAGACATATGCACTGTTCAAGCATTCATTCAGAAAACAAAAAGTATTGTCACCACATCAAACTAATTCAACTAGTTTCAATGATAAATTTCGAAATCCTGTACTTCTTGTTCTTTTGTGATTAAAGCATTTTTCATTTAAGAGAGGTGATGGATTCATAGGACATTCATATCTTTAAGGCATAAAATTTCAATTTTATTAATTATGAATTAAAATAAGACTCAAAAATAGATATAGAATGAGACTAGAAAAACGAAAAATAAAAACAAAACTCAAGAAAAAAAACGAAAAACAGAGGCTCCTAATGATAGAGGTTTTCACAGAGTTAGGACTCAACAACCTTGATTTTGAGAAGTGGATGCTCCCTCAGCTTGAGAGGAGAGCTTTTGGCGTTTCAACTCTTGGAGTTCACGCCCCTGCTTCTCTTGTTCCTTCAGCAATTTACAGAGCATGCAGTTCTGATTCTGCTGTTCTTCCTTCAGTTGCTCCATAGTCTCTTGCAGCTTGTTAATAGATGCTTCTAGGCTGGTCCAGTAGTCAATTCTTGGGAACTCAGGGAGGAATTCCTGCGCCCTCCTTTTGATAGAGTTGTCTTGCACTTGTCCTTCCATTGACTTCTTGGTGATTGGGTGTTCAATGGGTATGAACTCATCTACTCCCATCTTCACCCCAGCCTCTTTACAGAGCAAGGAAATCAAGCTTGGGTAAGCCAGTTTGGCCTCAGTGGAATTCTTATTTGCAATTGTATAGATCTCACAAGCAATCACATGATGGACCTCCACTTCTTTTCCAAGCATAATGCAATGAATCATCACTGCCCTCTTGATGGTGACCTCAGAACGGTTGCTAGTGGGCAATATGGAACGCCCAATAAAGTCTAGCCACCCTCTTGCAATTGGCTTGAGGTCTCCCCTCTTGAGTTGGTTTGGGACACCCTTTGAATTGGTTATCCACTTAGTCCCAGGGAGGCATATGTCCTCTAGAACTTGATCCAACCCTTTATCTACTCTCACCATCCTCCTATTGAAGGAGTCAGGATCATCTTGCAGTTGAGGTAGTTTGAAGATTTCTCTTATTTTGTCCAGATGGAAGTACATAACTTTCCCTCTGACCATGGTTCTGTAGGTATGGTAAGCAGTTCCAGTCATTCTCTGCTTATCTGTTAGCCACAGATTAGAGTAGAATTCCTGAACCATGTTCCTTCCAACCTTTATTTCAGGATTGGTCAGAACTTCCCATCCTCTGTTTCGAATTTGCTCTTGGATCTCCGGATATTCATCTTCTTTCAGATCAAATTTAACTTCCGGGATCACTGACCTCAGACCCATTATTTTGTGATAATGGTCCTCATGTTCTTTGGTTAAGAACTTCTCTTGATTCCAAAGACTCTTTGGAGTAGTCTCTTTCCTTCCTCTTGAGTTGGTTTGTTTTCCCTTAGGAGCCATGATCTTGATGAATCTTGGCTTAGTGATCACGGAAAAGCACACCAAACTTAGAGGTTTTGCTTGTCCTCAAGCAAAAAGAGAAGAAAGAAGAGAAGAGAGAGAGAAGAGGAAGAGGAAATTCGAATGGTGTGGTGGAAAGAGGAAGCCAAACACGAATTTATAAGGTGAGGGGGAGAGTATTTTCGAAAAAGAGAGATTTGAAAGGAGATTTGAGAAGATATGAAAAAAATTGAGAAAAGGGTGAGTTTTTGAAGAAGATTTGGGATTAATTTGAAATAGATTTGAAGAATGGTTTTGATTTGTGAAGATTTGAAAGTGAATGATGAAAGGTTGAAGTGCATTTATGTAGAAGAGTATGGGTAAAAAGAGGAAAGTTTGAAAAAATTTGAGTTGAAAACAAAAATGTGGTCCCCCCACCTTTCTGGCGTTAAACGCCCAGAATGGCACCCATTCTGGCACCCATTCTGGCGTTTAACGCCCATATGGCACCCCTTTTGGGCGTTTAACGCCCAGCCAGGTGCCCTGGCTGGCGTTAAACGCCAGAAAGCCTTTATCACTGGGCGTTTTTCAAAATGCCCAGGATGCTGCACACCTGGCGTTAAACGCCCAGAATGGTGCCCATTCTGGCGTTTAACGCCCAAAATGGCACCATTCCTGGCGTTAAACGCCCAGAATGGTACCCATTTTGGCGTTTAACGCCCAAAATGCACCTTACTGGCATTTTTTCGCCAGTAAGCTCATTTTCTCTGCTTTTTGAGCTGAATCCTTCTGTAACTCTGTGAATTCCTTCATTTTTGATAATTGCCTCTGTAAGAACAAATTATACAACCTACTAATGACTGGGTTGCCTCCCAGCAAGCGCTTCTTTACTGTCTTTAGCTGGACTTTCACTGAGAATCACTCAAGTCTCAGTTTTGAGCATTCCTGCTCAAAATTTCCTTCAAGATAATGCTTGATTCTCTGTCCATTAACAATGAACTTTTTATCAGAATCAATATCCTGAAGCTCAACATATCCATATGGTGACACTCCTGTAATCA
This sequence comes from Arachis hypogaea, assembly GCF_003086295.3. Classification (NCBI taxonomy): domain Eukaryota; kingdom Viridiplantae; phylum Streptophyta; class Magnoliopsida; order Fabales; family Fabaceae; genus Arachis; species Arachis hypogaea. The sequence goes on along the minus strand of NC_092045.1, from coordinate 81,704,219 downwards.
CATACGGACCCCTCCAACGGGATTTGAGTTTTCCTGGAAACAGTTTGAGCCTAGAGTTGAAGAGCAGAACCTTTTGTCCTGGCTCAAAGACTCTGGTTGACAACTTCTTGTCATGCCATTTCTTTGCCTTTTCCTTATAAATTTTTGCATTTTCAAAGGCATTGAGTCTGAACTCCTCTAGCTCATTTAACTGGAGTAATCTTTTTTCACCAGCTAACTGTGCATCCATGTTTAGGAATCTGGTTGCCCAGTAGGCTTTATGTTCCAGTTCCACAGGCAAATGACAGGCCTTCCCATACACCAGTTGGTATGGAGAGGTTCCTATAGGAGTCTTGAATGCTGTTCTGTATGCCCACAGAGCATCATCCAAGCTCTTTGCCCAATCCTTTCTTCGGGCCATCACAGTCCGTTCCAGGATTCTTTTTAGTTCTCTGTTAGAGACCTCAGCTTGCCCATTTGTCTGTGGATGATACGGAGTTGCCACTTTGTGGCTAATTCCATATCTAACCATAGCAAGGTGTAGCTGTTTATTGCAGAAATGAGTGCCCCCATCACTGATTAGCACTCTGGGAACGCCAAATCTGCTGAAAATGTTTTTCTGGAGGAATTTCAGTACGGTCTTAGTATCATTGGTGGGTGTAGCAATCGCTTCTACCCACTTAGACACATAGTCCACTGCCACCAGAATGTAAGTGTTTGAGTATGATGGTGGGAATGGCCCCATGAAGTCAATTCCCCATACATCAAACAGTTCTATCTCTAATATCCCTTGTTGAGGCATGGCATATCCATGAGGCAGGTTACCAGCTCTTTGGCAACTGTCACAGTTACGCACAAACTCTCGGGAATCTTTATAGAGAGTAGGCCAGTAGAAGCCGCATTGGAGGACTTTAGTGGCTGTTCGCTCACTTCCAAAATGTCCTCCATACTGTGATCCATGGCAGTGCCATAGGATCCTTTGTGCTTCTTCTCTGGGTACACACCTGCGGATCACTCCGTCAGCACATCTCTTAAAGAGATATGGTTCATCCCAGAGGTAGTACTTGGCATCTGAAATTAATTTCTTTCTCTGCATGTAACTGTACTCTTTGGGTATGAACCTCACAGCTTTAAAATTTGCAATATCTGCAAACCATGGAGCTTCCTGAATGGCAAATAGTTGCTCATCTGGGAAAGTCTCAGAAATCTCAGTAGAAGGGAGGGACGCCCCAGCTACTGGTTCTATTCGGGACAGATGATCAGCTACTTGGTTCTCTGTCCCTTTTCTGTCTCTTATTTCTATATCAAACTCTTGCAGAAGCAACACCCATCTGATGAGCCTGGGTTTTGAATCCTGCTTTGTGAGTAGATATTTAAGAGCAGCATGGTCAGTGTACACAACCACTTTGGATCCCACTAGATAGGATCTAAACTTGTCAATGGCATAGACCACTGCAAGTAACTCTTTTTCTGTGGTTGTGTAGTTCTTCTGTGCGTCATTTAGAACACGGCTGGCATAGTAAATGACGTGCAGAAGCTTGTTATGCCTCTGTCCCAACACTGCACCAATGGCATGGTCACTGGCATCACACATTAGTTCAAATGGCAATGTCCAATCTGGTGCAGAGATGACTGGTGCTGTGACCAGCTTAGCCTTCAGGGTCTCAAATGCCTGCAGGCACTGTGTGTCAAACACAAATGGTGTGTCAGCAGCTAACAGGTTACTCAAAGGTTTTGCAATTTTCGAAAAATCCTTTATAAACCTTCTGTAAAATCCTGCATGCCCCAGAAAGCTTCTGATTGCCTTAACATTGGCAGGTGGTGGTAATTTTTCAATTACCTCTACCTTTGCCTTATCCACCTCTATTCCCCTGCTTGAAATTTTGTGCCCAAGGACTATTCCTTCAGTCACCATAAAGTGACATTTCTCCCAGTTTAAAACTAGGTTAGTCTCTTGGCACCTTTTCAAGACAAGTGCTAGGTGATTAAGACAGGAGCTAAATGAGTCTCCATATACTGAAAAGTCATCCATGAAGACTTCCAGAAATTTCTCTACCATATCTGAGAAGATAGAGAGCATGCACCTCTGAAAGGTTGCAGGTGCATTGCACAGACCAAAAGGCATCCTTCTATAGGCAAACACGCCAGAAGGGCAAGTGAATGCTGTTTTCTCTTGGTCCTGAGGATCTACTGCAATTTGGTTGTAGCCTGAATAGCCATCCAAAAAGCAGTAATAATCATGGCCAGCTAGTCTTTCTAGCATTTGGTCTATGAATGGTAAAGGAAAATGATCCTTTCTGGTGGCTGTATTGAGCCTTCTGTAGTCAATACACATGCGCCACCCTGTGACTGTCCTTGTAGGAACCAGTTCATTTTTTTCATTATGAACCACTGTCATGCCTCCCTTTTTGGGAACAACTTGGACAGGGCTCACCCAGGGGCTATCAGAAATAGGATAAATAATCCCAGCCTCTAGTAATTTAGTGACCTCTTTCTGCACCACCTCCTTCATGGCAGGATTTAGCCTCCTCTGTGGTTGGACCACTGGTTTGGCATTATCCTCCAGTAGGATCTTGTGCATGCATCTAGCTGGGCTAATGCCCTTAAGATCACTTATGGACCACCCAAGAGCTGTCTTGTGTGTCCTTAGCACTTGAATCAGTGCTTCCTCTTCCTGTGAATTTAAAGCAGAGCTTATAATCACTGGAAAAGTGTCACTCTCTCCCAGAAATGCATATTTCAGGGATGGTGGTAGTGGTTTGAGTTCAGGCTTGGGAGGCTTATCCTCCTCCGGAGGAATTTTCGAAAATTCCTTTGCCTCCTCTAGTTCTTCTTGATCAGGCTGAGCATCTTTGAAGATGTCCTCAAGCTCTGATTCTAGGCTTTCAGCCATATTGATCTCTTCTACCAGAGAGTCAATAATGTCAGCGCCCATGCAGTCTATTGGTGTGTTTGGATGCTGCATAGCTTTTACAGCATTCAACTTGAACTCATCCTCATTGACTCTCAAGGTTACTTCCCCTTTTGTACATCAATGAGAGTTCGTCCAGTTGCTAGGAAAGGTCTTCCTAGAATGAGAGTTGCACTCTTGTGCTCCTCCATTTCCAGCACCACAAAGTCAGTTGGAAAGGCGAATGGCCCAACCTTGACAATCATGTCCTCAATTATGCCTGATGGGTATTTAATGGAGCCATCAGCAAGTTGGAGGCATATCCGGGTTGGTTTGACTTCTCCAGTCAACCCAAGCTTTCTGATAGTGGATGCAGATATTAGATTGATGCTTGCTCCAAGATCACATAGGGCTGTCTTGGTGCAAGCACTTCTAATGTGCATGGTATCATAAAGCTCCCTGGATCTTGAAGCTTTTCTGGTAAGCTTTTTAGAATGACTGCACTGCATTCTTCAGTGAGAAACACTTTTTCAGTTTCTCTCCAATCCTTCTTATGACTTAAGATTTCTTTCATGATTTAGCATAGAAGGTATTTGCTCAAGTGCCTCTGCAAACGGAATCTTTATTTCAAGAGTCCTTAGATAGTCTGCAAGCGGGCAAATTGCTTATCCTGTTCCGCTTGGCGGAGTTTTTGAGGATAAGGCATCTTGGCTTTATATTCTTCAACCTTAGATGCTGCAGGTTTATTCCTTACAGAAGTGGTTGAAGAAGCCTTGTTAGAGGATTACTGTCAGCACTCTCAGGTGTCTGATCTCCCTAGGCGTTGAATGCCAGGATTGGGAGGAAATTGGGCGTTTAACGCCAACTTTTCCCCCTTTTCTGGCGTTTGGACGCCAGAACTGAACAAGGAATGGGCGTTTAACGCCAGCTTTCCTTCCCTTTCTGGCGTCTGAACGCCAATGACATTCCTCTCTGGGCTCTTACTTCCTCAGAGGATTTTGAACAGGAGTTTGGTTGTCCTCTGTCAATTGTTCCTTGTTTGGCTTTTTACTCTTTGAGCAGTGTTATTCAGGGTCTTCCCACTCCTCAATTGAACTGCTTGACATTCCTCTGTTATCTGTTTAGATAATTGCTGTTTTGCTTGATTCAACTGCAGTTCTATGCTCTTGTTAGCAACTTTAGTTTCATGGAGGCATCTCTTTAAAGTCTGCTAACTGTTCTGTCATCAGGAGCAATTGTTGATTAAGCTCAATTATCTGTTCTTGAGGACTAGGGTCAGTGACTACTGCCATGGCTTCCTCTTTTGGAGAGAACTCATTGCTAGAATACAAATATTGGTTTCTAGCAACAGTGTCTATAAGCTCTTGAGCTTCTTCAATTGTCTTCCTCATGTGTATAGATCCACCAGCTGAGTGGTCTAAAGACATCTGAGCTTTTTCTGTAAGCCCATAATAGAAAATGTCTAATTGTACCCACTCTGAAAACATTTCAGAGGGGCATTTTCTTAGCATACCTCTATACCTCTCCCAGGCATTATAAAGGGATTCATTATCCTCTTGTTTAAAGCCTTGGATGTCCAGCCTTAACTGTGTCATCCTTTTAGGAGGGTAAAAATGATTCAGGAATTTGTCTGATAACTATTTCCATGTCTTTATGCTTGTTGTAGGTTGGTTATTCAACCACCTCTTAGCTTGATCTTTTACAGCAAATGGAAACAGTAATAGTCTGTAGACATCCTGATCTACCTCTTTATCATGTACTGTGTCAGCAATTTGTAAAAACTGTGCCAGAAACTCAGTAGGTTCTTCCTGTGGAAGACCGGAATACTGGCAGTTTTGCTGCACTATGATAATGAGTTGAGGATTTAGCTCAAAGCTGCTTGCTTTGATGGGAGGTGTACAGATGCTACTCCCATATGCAGCTGTAATGGGGTTAGCATATGACCCCAGAGTCCTTTTGGACTGATTGATCCCACTTAAGTCCATAATGGACAAAAGGAAATGATAATGATTGCAAAGAGATAAATTTTGCTTTTTTTTTGTATTTACGAAAAAAAAAGAATAAAACAAAATAAAATTAAAATAAAAATTCGAAAATTAAAAAGAAAATAGAATCAAGGTAAATTGAAAACTGAATCAATTAGTTAATTAAAAAGATTTTGAAAACAGCAATTAAAAAGATATGATTGAAAAATTTTTATGAAAAAGATTTGATTTTGAAAAGAGGAAAGAGAAAAACACAAAAAGACACCAAACTTAAATTTTAGAAAATCAAACACACAGTTTTCGAAAATTTTTAAGGGAAAAAACACAAAGAGGACACCAAACTTAGAATTTTTCTAAATCAAAAAGGGACTAAAAACATGCAAAAATCGAAAATCAAAAGAAAAACAAAAGCATGCAATTGACACCAAACTTAGAATATGAAACTAGACTCAACTAAAAGACTCTAAACCAACAAAAATAAAAAAGTCCTAATCTAAGCAACAAGACAAGCCGTCAGTTGTCCAAACTCAACAATCCCCGGCAACGGCGCCAAAAAACTTGGTGCACGAAATTGCAATCACACTTTTGCAATCCCGCACAACTAACCAGCAAGTGTACTGGGTCGTCCAAGTAATACCTTGCGTGAGCAAGGGTCGATCCCACAGAGATTGTCGGCTTGAAGCAAGCTATGGTTATCTTGTAAATCTTAGTCAGGATATCAGAAATTATCAGGATTGATTGTGAAAAGCAAAAGAACATGAAATGATTACTTGTTTTGCAGTAATGGAGAATAGGTGAGGTTTGGAGATGCTCCATCTTCTGAATCTCTGCTTTCCTACTGTCTTCTTCTTCAAACACGCAAGTCTCCTTCCATGGCAAGCTGTATGTAGGGTTTCACCGTTGTCAATGGCTACCTCTCATCCTCTCAGTGAAAGCGATTGCATATGCTCTGTCACAACATAGCGGAATTCATCTGTCGGTTCTCAATCAGGCCGGAATAGAATCCAATGATTCTTTTGCGTCTGTCACTAACGCCCCGCCTTCAGGAGTTTGAAGCACGTCACAGTCATTCAATCATTGAATCCTACTCAGAATACCACAGACAAGGTTTAACCTTCCGGATTCTCTTGAATGCCGCCATCAATTCTAGCTTATACCACGAAGAGTCCGGTTTAAAGAATCCAAGAGATAACTACTTAATCTAAGTTAGAACGGAGGTGGTTGTCAGGCACGCGTTCATAGTTGAGAATGATGATGATTGTCACGGATCATCACATTCATCCGGATTAAGAACAAGTATTATCTTAGAATGGAAGCAAGCATGATTGAATAAGAAACAGTAGTAATTGCATTAATCCATCAAGACACAGCAGAGCTCCTCACCCCCAACCATGGGGTTTAGAGACTCATGCTGTGGAAAGTACACAAAGAAAACGTTGTAACGTGTCATGAGGTCATAAGGTCTCTAGATACAATGTAAAAAGATCCTATTAATAGTAAACTAGTAGCCTAGGGTGTACAGAAATGAGTAGATGACGTAAAAATCCACTTTTGGTCCCACTTGGTGTGTGCTTGGGCTGAGCAATGAAGCTTTTTATGTGTAGAGACGTTTTCTGGAGTTAAACGCCAGTTCTCATGCCAGTTTGGGCGTTTAACTCCAAGTTTTATGCCAGTTTCGGCGTTTTAACGCTGGAATTTCTGAGGGAGACTTTGGGCGCCGGTTTGGGCCATCAAATCTTGGGCAAAGTATGGACTATCTATATTGCTGGAAAGCCCAGGATGTCTACTTTCTAATGCCGTTGAGAGCGCGCCAATTGGGCTTCTGTAGCTCCAGAAAATCTACTTCGAGTGCAGGGAGGTCAGAATCCAACAGCATCTGCAGTCCTTTTTGGTCTCGGAATCAGATTTTTGCTCAGGACCCTCAATTTCAGCCAGAAAATACCTGAAATCACAGAAAAACACACAAACTCATAGTAAAGTCCAGAAAAGTGAATATTAGCTAGAAACTAATAAAAAATATACTAAAAACTAACTAGATTATACTAAAAACATACTAAAAACAATGCCAAAAAGCATACAAATTATCCGCTCATCATACTGCTTGGTGCATTTTGCATTCCAGACAGACTTTGAGAAATCATATTGACTTGCTGAGTCAATATTTTGTTCTGAGCCAATATGGCATTCAGAGTGTCAATCTCAAGAACTCCTTTCTTCTGATTAATCCCATTGTTCACAGGATTCCTTTCAGAAGTGTACATGAATTGTTATTTGCAACCATTTCAATTAGTTCTTGAGCTTCAGTAGGCGTCTTCTTCAGATGAAGAGATCCTCCAGCAGAGCTATCCAAAGACATCTTGGATAGTTCAGAGAGACCATCATAGAAAATACCTATGATGCTCCATTCAGAATGCATATCAGAGGGACACTTTCTGATTAATTGTTTGTATCTTTCCCAAGCTTCATAGAGGATTCTCCTTCCTTCTGTCTGAAGGTTTGGACTTCCACTCTAAGCTTACTCAATTTTTGAGGTGGAAAGAACTTTGCCAAGAAGGCATTGACTAGCTTTTCCCAAGAGTTCAGGCTTTCTTTAGGTTGTGAATCCAACCATGTCCTAGCTCTGTCTCTTACAGCAAAAGGGAATACCATAAGTCTGTAGACCTCAGGGTCAACCCCATTAGTCTTGACAGTTGTCACAGATTTGCAAGAATTCAGCTAAGAACTGATGAGGATCTTCCAATGGAAGTCCATGGAACTTGCAATTCTGTTGCATTAGAGAAACTAATTGAGGCTTAAGCTCAAAGTTGTTTGCTCCAATGGCAGGGATAGAGATGCTTCTCCCATAGAAGTCCGGTAGTAGGTGCAGTAAAGTCACCCAGCACCTCCCTTGCATTGTTGGCATTGTTGTTGTTTTCGGCTGCCATGGGTTCTTCTTCTTTGAAGATTTCTGTTAGGTCCTCTACAGAGAGTTTGTGCCTTAGCTTCTCTTAGCTTTCGCTTCAAGGTCCTTTCAGGTTCAGGATCAGCCTCAACAAGAATGCTTTTGTCCTTGCTCCTGCTCATAAGAAAGAGAAGAGAACAAGAAAATGTGGAATCCTCTATGTCACAGTATAGAGATTCCTTGAGGTGTCAGAGGAAAAGAAAAATAGAAGGCAGAAGTAGAAAATTCGAACTTATCAAAGAAGATGGAGTTCAAATTTTGCATTAAGGAATAGTGTTAGTCCATAAATAGAAGGATATGAGAAGAAGGGAAGTAATTTCAAAAATTAAGTAAAAAGATTTTGAAAACATTTTGAAAAACCTTAATTGATTTTCGAAAATAAAGTGGGAAAGAAATCAAGTGATTTTTGAAAAAGAATTTGAAATTAAAAATCAAAAAGATTTGATTGAAAACTTATTTGAAAAAAATGTGGTTAAGAAGATATGATTTGTTTTAAAAAAAAAAGATGTGAATGAGAAGATATGATTTGAAAAACATTTTTAAAAAGATTTGATTTTGAAAATTAATGACTTGGCTATCAAGAAAAGATATGATTCAATCATTAAACCTTTCTCAACAGAAAAGGCAACATACTTGAAATGTTGAATCAAATCGTTAATTGATAGCAAGTATCTTTGAAAAATGGAAAGAAATTGATTTTTTGAAAACATATGATTGAAAAGATTGATTTGAAAAGATTTGATTTTGAAAAACTTTGAAAACCTGAAAAATCTGAATTAAAAACAGAATCTCCCTCTTGTACCATCCTGGCGTTAAACGCCCAGAATGGTGCACATTCTGGCGTTTAACGCCCAAAACTCTACCCTTTTGGGCGTTAAACGCCCAACCAGGCACCCTGGCTGGCGTTTAAACGCCAGTCTGCCCTTCTTCACTGGGCGTTTTGAACGCCCAGCTTTTTCTGTGTAGTTCCTCTGCTGTATGTTTTTAATCTTCAATTCTCTGTATTATTGACTTGAAATGACACAAATTAAAAATATTTTTGGATTTTTTTTATAAAAAGAAAATAATCAAAATGCAACTAAAATCAAATAACAATGCATGCAAGACACCAAACTTAGCAGTTTGTATACTACTGACACTAATGAGAATGCATATGAGACACATAAACACTCAAGTCAAGAGAATTCAAAGATCAGACCAAGAAAATCATCAAGAATTACTTGAAGATCCTTAAGGCACATGAATGAATGCATGCAATTGACACCAAACTTAAAATGAGACACTAGACTCAAACAAGAAATTTTTAGATTTTATGATTTTGTAATTTTTTTGTTGTGATTTTCGAAAACTAAGTAAAAAAGAAAATAAAGGTATCAAAATTCTTAATGAGAATTCCAGGAATCATGCAATGTTTAGTCTAAGACTCCGGTCCAGGAATTAGAAATGGCTTCACAGCCAGCCAAGCTTTCAAAGAAAGCTTCGGTCCAAAACACTAGACATGGCCAATGGCCAGCCAAG